>NC_142811.1:6201129-6226410 GCF_049724085.1 Artemia sp. Qi Xiang Cuo
ATACCATACAAGGATATAACCTTCACTTAAGCACTCCTATCAGCTGAGTCAAATGCTTCCTCATAACCTACAAAACTGACAACTAAAGAAGTTAGATGACTTAGGCACTTCTCAATTATTAATTTAAAAGTGAAAATTTGGTCGATGCGTCTTCCACCTTTCCAGACACCGCACTGTTTTTCTCGTCAAACTTTTTCTACAGCATCTCTAAGTCTAAGAAGTATGATCATATTACTAAGTAATTTGCTTCCTACAGAAACCAGGCTAATGCCTCTATAATTACCACACTCACTCTTATCACCTTTTTATGGAGGGGTTTAATTAGAGTTTCCTAAAATCGCTTGGTACTCCCCCTTTTTCAAAAATCAAATTTATAATCTTCAGTAATTTATCTCTAAATTTAAAACCACCGTACTAAAAAAAAAAAATACCATTTACCACATAGCGGGGAATTTAATATTGTTTAATCTTTTTACTGTCTCTAAGTATTCCTCGCAAAATAAATCTTCCTTTACTTCCAAAGTGTCACGGACTTTTTCATTCTTTTCTATATATTTTTCTGTATCTCTTACACGGTTTAACCCATTCTCAAAATTTTCTTCTCTTCTCTCTTTAACTCTTTTTTTTTATCACTAATTGCAGCCTTGTAACCTTCTGAAGGAATTGTCAAAAACCGTTTGCTGAATTACTTTCAAAGGGTAGATCAGCAGGGCAAGGCATGTTCAATCACACTACTACTACTGACGACTTAGTGGAGCACCAGATCACCTTCGGCCAACAAAGCTACGTACGCTCCACCTCCATCCCAATGTATTTAAAGTCCCCCTCCTCAAACCCTCCCAAGAAGTTTCAATTTTCCTTCCTTTCTTACGACCTCCTCCCACCCAATTCGGAGACAAGGTGATTGTCGTTTGGCCCAAGCAATCCTTTGGATTTACAGTCACTTGTTGATCCTTCCTTTGGGATCAGCAAACAGTTTTTGCAATTACCTCAGAAGTGTGAAAATTTCAGATACGATTTTTAGGCGTAACAGAGGGTATGTCCAATGCTCTCCAGAGAAATTATCCAAGGATTGCTTTAGATACTCACTTATCTGACTGTAAACTATATCAGAGTATATACTGGAATAAATCGTGTTTAATTTCGCTTTCCAGGGATATAATAAAAGAAAGGGTAAGGCTGTTATGTCTCATAGATGCAGGATTATAGATCATAAGGATCATAAGAAAGGATATAACAGATATTGGAGCTTTATGGGAAAGAGTAAATGTTTGAGCAGATAGGAGTGGAGTAGAAGCATGCGCTCTGTCGGTCCCAATGGACTTGGCATTGCACGTGTTGTTGTTAAGTAGTAGTATCTTGGCCATTACAGAGCAGTAGGTTAGAATCTGAATCAAAATTAGGACTAGGCATGAGTTCGTCGATATCAAAAACAAGTATTTCTGCTTTGTATTACAATTGGGTGCCATCAATTGGGTGCCATCAATTGGGTGCCATCAATCAAATGTAACGAAGGCTCCTTTATTCCTAAAATGGTGCCTTTTTAGTGAGTTAGCCTAAAGTGAGTTAGCCTTGAGGGCTAACTCACTATTGCTTTAGCAGTATCCACAAAAAATTAAAACTTAATACAGTTAATATGAGGTTATTTACATTTTTGCCTGTGTTTAAGAAATGGAGATGATAAAATATGTTTGAACCTATGAAGTTTATCAGGTCAACTGTCTTCTGAAAGGAATGATACTTTTCTGAAAAAAAAATCTCCTAAAAACTAAAGAATGAAAATAAGAAAATAAAAATTTTAGAAAATAGAAAAATTTAATTCCTACAAAAACGTTAGCTTTTTGTTTTTTTGTCTTTTTTCATTTAACTTTTTCTTTTAGATGAAACAATGGACGACTTAAACTGTTCCGTGTCCATACAAGAAGTTGGGAACCTACTGAAGTCTCAATATGCTTATTTTTCGGGTAATTTTCTCTGTATTGGTCATTTTGATCATGTGTGTGTGTGTTTGTATGTCTTTGAGGAAGAAGTGACCAGGGCCGTATTCAGGATTTTGTTCGGGGGGTGGGGGGAGGTTACACAAAAAAAACTTTTAAAAACGTATCAACAATTTGTTTATATGCATTTTTGTTACGTTTTACGAGTCGAACTAATATTTCGGAGGGGAGGTCGAACCCCCTAACCCCCCTTGGGTATGGTTTTGGAAGTGACATTCCATTTATCACTAGCTAACTCAGTACAACGCTTTTTCTGTTGGCACAGGACAGAATATTTACCTCTGGAGGCATCTGTAGTTTAAAAATTCATAATCTTAAAATTATGCATCAAAAGTTACGATCCTGATAAATTTTGCCGAGTTTTATAAAAAGGGAAAAATCCTACAAGGCTCGGGTCTGAGTCCTAAAAATCCTAAGTAATTCGGTAATTTTCCAATTAACATAACATTGAGAAAGCTAGGAAATAGAATACAATTAGAATCAGAAGTTCATCCTGAATCCAAATACAGTATTCATCTCCGTCCAAAATGAAATTTAAACCCCCTCCTTAATGTGCAAGTATATACCCTAAATTTTGTATATGCACTGAATTTTCCGTAAATCAATTTTTTCTTTGAATTGATTCAACGGTTTATCAAAACAATGGAAAATTCATTGCGTTTATACAATTCAGGATGCATTTTTTTCACATTTGGGTGGGGGGGGGGGATTAAGCTCATTTCCGACGGAAATGAATGTTATATTTGGATTCAGAATGAAATTCTGATTCCAATATTATGTCTTTTCCTTAGCCAACTCAGTATTACGTTAATCGGAAAATTTACTAATTTTTCCGAATTTCTGTACCTCTTATTGAAATTAACTAAAAAAAACAAGTTTTTTAACTGAAAGTAAGGAGCGACATTAAAACTTAAAAAGAACAGAAATTATTCCGTATATGAAAGGGGCTGTCCCCTCCTCAACGCCTCGCTCTTTACGCTAAAGTTTTTTATTGTTTTAAAAAATAAAGTTGTGAGACAGAGTCAAACTACTTAATACAGGCTACATCAGGACACAGGTTAACCGGCTTTTCGACGGATCAAAAAATTGTAAGAACAACAAATAACTGCAAAGTTAGGGCTATAAATATGTCTGTCTAGGGTGGGGGAGGGGCCTTGTCAGTGATTATTTATATTTAAAGAAGTACAACATAAGGAACTTAATAATACCAGTTCTATTTTAAGTTAGATTGATATACAGCCTAGTTTGGTATACAACCTATATATGAGACCATCATGGGAGGGGGAGGGGAATTAATTTTCACAAACGCGGCTTTAACCACAAAAAGAGCACAAAATTAGCAATATAAAAAATGCCTCTCTTTTTTGTCCTAGCAAAGAACAAACGGCCAAAAAACGTTTTAAATAGTGGTAGGGCTAAAGGTCCAATGGAAAAGATCCAAATTATCAAACTTGTTTTTTATTACCCTTAACCAGGCCCCCCCCCCATCACCCCCACCACCATTCTTGGAGAAATTCTTGTTTAGGTGTCTACTTCAAATAGAGTACTTCCTTATTAGCTAGTGCACACTCAAGAATTGGAGTTAGGTTAATCATAATAAAAAATACAAAAATTTTATGAAAATATAATAGTTTAGTAACAAAATTATGGAAACGAGGGGCGTCCAGACCGCATTGTATTAAATACGTAACCTAACCTAACCAAAATACCAACAAAATATTTAATTAAAAAATAGCTACAATGTAGTTTTCCACCGAGCCGAAGCTAATTGTCGGGTATGAAGACCGTGACAACCGGTTACTGTCTTATGTTCGCGATACCAATTCTCGAGTGTGTACTAGCTAACAAGGAAGTACCTCAAATAGTACCAGTTAGTTTTACTTTTGGTAAACACTTTACTTTCGCATATTGCCATTTAAAGAATAATTACACTCTTCCTCTTGCCCCAAATATTTGTCACAACGGTTGATCATCTGTGCTCGAAATATAGATCAATAGGCACTTGACACCTATCATATCTTCATTGAAGACAATTGATACGTTTGATCAGTTTCAAATACAAAACCAAGGAAGCCTCACTAATGCGCCCAAGAAAGCCATAAAGAAACCACTTAAATGAGTTTACATTCTTAACAATGAGTTCATGCTCATCTAATACTAAATTAGATATACAAATTGTAAAAAGAATGTTTCCGCAGGGTGCACATTCCATTAAGAATATGTGGTATTTTAAAGAATTGCCCCATCTTTTTCTTAGTTTGAGTCGCCAAACTATTTAGAATGGATTGGGCGGTCTTGCCATAAGTTCTAGAGCTTGGATAAGAGATCCAAATAAACGAGAGTAAAATGAACGTCGACACCCACTTTATCGGAAATCTTAGAAAATAACATCTAACTTCTCGCGTTTTAGGATAGCAAGGAAACGTTCTGCGAATGAAGGATGACATATTGCCAAAGATCGCCCTTGTCGGCTAACCGTCTAGGGCCAAACAAAAAGTAGGTCGTACCCGAATGGGATGGAAGGATATCGTAAGGAAATATTTAAGGGGAATGGGAACTTCTTGGGAGGGTATGAACAGGGTGGTTTTGAATAAATAGGAATGGAGGAGAAGCGTTCGTAACAGTCCTGGCCTCAGGCGGCTTGATGCTCCAGTGAGCTGTTAGCAACACCAGTAGTAGTATTTAGTTTATATAAATTTTACATCATCGGAAAATGTAAATTTAGTTTTTTTTTCGATTGAATGGAGCAGAATTGTATTTTTTAAGTTCAGGAAAGGGTATTCCCAAAAATATTCTAACATACATATGGGACTTTCTTGGGGCACTACCCGCTTTGATTAAAAATCCTTGCCCACATAGGGCACAGTTGTTGTGCTGTAAGGTACACGTAATAGATAGCGGTTTGCTTAACAATTAGTAAAAGATAACCTTATATTTTTTTTAATTTTAAACTAGCCACTCGTTAGCCCTCAGAACTGGTAACACATTACTGACCCCCTTTTAATATCTACCAAATTACTCTGGGAGTTCTCTGTAGTGCAGGGAAGCTTCGCTAACGGGCAATCTGTCATCCTTTATCCGCAGAACATGCCCTAGTAATATAAACCTTTCTCTCATTATAATCCTAGAAAGCGGGAGTGAACCACACTTTTTGTACTGCCTACTATTTGAAATACGGTCAGTCAACCGGGTACCCAAAACAATCCGTTTTTAATTTCTTTGGAAAACATCTAGCAAATCCTCCTCCGTTTTTTCGGAGTGCCCATGCTTCAGAACCATATTTTACCACTGTCATCACTGTAGCTTATAATATTCTAACCTTGATTTGCACCTCTATCTTCCTGTTCTTCCAAACTTTTCTCAACTGTGAAAAAAAACCAGAGCCTTAACTATTCTACTTTCCCAGCTGAGATAATCAGACGACGCTGGGATTCGCAAAACATTTTTCAGATATTGAACGGCCTTAAGAAGAATTAGATAAAAAAAAACAAGTTTTTTTAACTGAAAGTAAGGAACGACGTTAAAACTAAAAACGAGCAGAAATTATTCCGTATATGAAAGGGGCTGTCCCCTTCTCAACGCCTCGCTCTTTAGTCTAAAGTTTTTTATTGTTTAAAAAATATAGAGTTGTGAGAAAATAAAACTTTAGCGTAAAGAGCTAGGCGTTGTGGAGGGGACACCCCCTTTCATATACGGAACAATTTCTATTCGTTTTAAATTTTAACTTCGTTCCTTACTTTCAGTTAAAAAAAACTTGTTTTTTTATTTCATTTTTTCACGTTTTTGAATCAATGCAGGTTTGATTTTTGCTCACCGTGTATGAATAATAAAAAAAAGATTTGCATATTAATTTTACTGCAGGTTTTGATTTGGCTCACCGTACATGAACAGTTAAAACAAAATTTGAACATTAATTTTACTTTTATTTGGTTAAATGGCTTTCTCGAAACTTATTTAATTTTATATACGAACGTTTTTATTATTAATAAATATACGAAACTTACGAATTAACTTACGTAACGAACTTCTATATTCATATATTTTTAATACGTATACCAGAGGGTTCGCACCCTAGTCAATACATTGCTCTTTAAACTAAAGTTTAAAGTTTAAATTTTGTTCCAATTCTTTAAAAATTTAAATCACAAAGTTAATCACAAAGGCCGTTAATTAGAATAAATAGCTCTTATGAAAGTACTAAAAAATCTTTGGCTTAAAGAGCGAGGTATTGACTAGGGAGTGAACCCAATCGTATACGTAATATTTTCTGTTCGTTTTAAGTTTTGATGTTGCTCCTTAATTTCAGTTGAAAAACTTTTTTTTTTAAATTTAATTTCTTATCTTTTTTTTTAAATAATGCTGGGAAATCCGGCGCCCTCTTCATAGCAATACCCCTTTCTCCATGAAAACTTCCTTCATGGAAAGATCCTCCCACATAACCCCCGACCCACAACCCCCTTCCCCACTACCAGAAAAAAATCCCCCCTGAAAACGACTGGATACTTCCCAATAACCAATACTAAATGTTAACATTGGGTAAAGTTCATAACTTTCAGCCCTCCCCCCGGGGACTTCAGGGGATTAAGTCATCCTAAAAGACATTGTTATCATATTTTCGACCATGCTGAACAAAATGGCCATCTCAAAATTTTGATCGGGTGAATTTGGGAAAAAATGAGCGTGGGAGGGGGCCTAGTTGCCCTCCATTTTTTTGGTCACTTAAAAATGGCCCTAGAACTTTTAATTTCCGTTCCAATGAGCCCTCTCACGATATTCTAGGACCACTGGTTCAATACGATCACCCCTGGAAAAAAAAACAACGAAAAAAAAAAAAAAAACAAATAAACACGCATCCGTTATCTTTCTTCTGGCAAAAAATGCAAAATTCCACATTTTTGTAGATAGGAGTTTGAAACCTCTGCAGTAGGGTTTTCTGATACGCTGAATATGATGGTGTTATTTTCATTAAGGTTCTGTAATTTTTCGGGGGTGTTTACCCCTTTTTTCGAAAATCAGCCAAATTTTCTCAGGCGCATAACTTTTGATGGGTAGGACTAAACCTTATCAAACTTATATATTTGAAATAAGCATTAAAATCTGATTCTTTTGATGTATCTATTGGTATCAAAATTTCGTTTTCTAGAGTTTCAGTTACCATTGAGCCGGATCGCTCCTTACTTACAGTTCGTTACCACAAACTGTTTGATAAGAATAAGGTTGAATCTGGTAAAACCTTTAGTAGCACAATATGCTAAAAACCTCCCGATTTTTTTTTCTATTTCAAGTAGATATATTTAAATCTTGAAACATAGATACAGACAAAATGCAGATGCAGAATATAGATGAAATGTAGATGCAGATCATTCAGCACTTGCCACCTTTCACATCTTCACTGAAGATATTTGATGCGTTTGACCGGTTTCAAATACAAATACAGGAAGGCTTAATTAAGTTCTAAAGCCATAAAGAAATCACCTAAATGAGTGCACACATTTATAAACGAGTTGAAATCTATCTATTTCTAAATTACATATATAAATTGTAAAAGAATATTTCCCACAGGACTCACATTCCGTTAAGTATAAAAAAGTGTAAATGTGGTCAATTTTTCAATAACAAAATATGGTGAAACGTCCCAATTTATGAACCTGGTAAATATTTGCAAATCACGCTCTGCTGACGGTCAAGGCAAAGATTTCAGATTCATAGAGAGAGAAAGATGCATGGAGTGAACGATAATGAAAATAAATAATCTGGGACGTGAAAATAAATGATCTGGGACTCTGGGAATTGTGGGAGTCAGGTTTCTGTTTTCTAGGTAGAGCTCAACATTGTCAAGCCCCACTATTCCCCAGTTCCCACTCTTGCCTTTTATACTAATTGTGAATGACCTCGAGCTTTGCTCTCCTTTCAGCAATTTTAGTGCTTCATATGTGACGTTGAAAAATTATGTTCTAATAAGAGAAAAAAAAAGATAATTTGACTCTTTTAAAAAAAAAAAAAATGAAAAAAAATGATAGAAGCAAAGAGTAAAGTTGAAACTTACGACGAGTAATAATTTTGGTTCGCAGTCTATGTAGAATATATTACAAAACTAGTGTAAATAAACGAACTGCTTATATTTACCTACGCTTGTGAAATATGCAAACTAGCGCTCTACTGAAAACGTAAAACTCACACGTAGCAAACAAAAACGTTTCAAGTTTGTGGTATATGAAATATTCTAAAGGTCACTATGGTTCTACTGTAGAGACACTCCATATTTATTAAATGTTGTCTAATTCTGTCTAAAACCTCTGGGAAGGAAAACTTTGATTTATTTTTTCAGCATGCACTGCTTCCATAGGTGCCTCCAAAGGTCCTTTGGAAAATGAAAAACAATAAAAAAAACTTTTGAGACCCTGATTTCTGTGTATTTGTCCCCCTTTGTCATCACACTCATGTAAAACGGAATAATTTCCATTTAAATGAAGATATTATTTGTTATTAATATATATTAATTAAAAAAATTTTTCCACAAAATAAGTTTTTCAAAGAAAAGTAAAGAACTTCATTAAACAAAAAAATGAGCAAAAATAAAATTAAATAATCTACCAAGCGTGAAACTACCACAAATCAGCACCGATAAATAAATGAAACCCAAAAGAAACAGAAATTACAATAAATAACCGAGTCAAACTTAAAACGAGCAGAAATTAACATAATTTGGGCTCAAAACCCCTATGCCTTCCCATGGCCAGAACATAATTTGCTCTTTACTGAAAAAAATATAAATGTTTTTATCTTTATAACTTTAACAATTCAAATAATATTAAGATTTTGATTACTGAATATCAGTATATGTATATTACAATGACAATGCACATTCATTTGTATTTTTTTCAGTAAAGTGCAAATTATGTTCTGGCCATGGGAAGGCATAGGGGTTTGCCCCGAGGGTTGTGGGGGAGTCTCCTCCTCAAAAATATATTTTCTATCTGGAAATCAACTACGCTGAACAAAATGGCTATCTCAAAATGTTTATCGGATGTGTCTGGCGGAATGATGGGCGTGGGCTAGTTGCTCTTCAATCAATTTCAACTATTAAAAAGGGCAGTATCCCTTTGAATTTCCAATTAATTGTGCTTTTTTTGAAATTTCTACGACAACAGCTTATTTAATAGCCTTACATGCTCAAAAGGTATTACTTAAAACCCTTACCCTGAGAGCTATGGGGGAGTTTCCTCCTCAAAACATATTTTTCTATCTGGTAATCAACTCGGCTGAACAAAATGGCTATCTCAAAGTTTTGATTGGATGTGTTTGGGGATATGATGGGCTCGGGGGGGGGGGCTAGTTGCCCACTAATAACTTTCGAATATTAAAACGAGAACTAGCCCTCTGAATTTCGAATCGAATGAGCCTTTTTTGCAGTTTCTACGACAACGCATTCTAAAAAAAACCTTATATGCCTCCAGGGCATATCTTAAAACCCTTACCCTGAGGGCTGTGGAGGAGTTTCCTCCTCAAAAACACATTTTGTATCTGGAAATCAACTACGATCAACAAACTGGCTATCTCAAAATTTTGATTGGATGTGTTTGGGGGAATGGTGGGCATGGGAGGAGGGGTTGTTGCCCCCCAATTACTTTTGACTATCAAAAAGGGTACTAGCCCTTCAAATTTCCAATTGAATGAGCCTGTTTTGAAGTGACAACGCCTTCTATAAAAACCTTATATGCCCCCCGGGCATAACTTAAAACTGTTGCTCTGAGGGTTGTGGGGGAGTGTCCTCCTCAAAAACATATTTTATATCTGGAAATCAACTACACTGAACAAAATGGCTATCTCAATATTTTGATTGGATGTACTCTGGGAAATGATGGGCGTGGGGGGGGGGCTATTTGCCCTCCAATCATTTTCGACTATTAAAAAGGGCACTAGAACTCTCAATTTCCAATTGAATGAGCCCCTTTTGAAGTTTCTACGTAGACCACTTCCGTATGAAGTGTCCAGCTCTAAAGGGAAAAAAAATAGTACATTGTGCCAACATCATTCTTGTATGCCCTCAGGGCATAACTTAAAACCCTTGCCCCGAGGGTTGTGGGGGAGTGTCCTCCTCAAAAACATATTTTCTATCTGGAAATCAACTATACTGAACAAAATAGTTATCTCAAGGTTTTCATTGGGTGTGCTTTGGGGAATGATAGGTGGGGGGGGGGGGGGCTATCTTCCCTGCAATCACTTTCTCACCATAAAAAGGGCACAAGCCCTTTGAATTTCAAAGTGAATGAGCCTATTTTGAAGTTTTTACGACAACGCCTTCTATAAAAACCTTATATTCCCCCAAGGCATATCTTAAAACCCTTGCCCTGAGGGCTGTGCGGGAGTGTCCTTCTCAAAAACAAATTTTCTATCTGGAAATCAACTAAACACATTTTCTATCTGGAAATCAATTAGGCTGAACAAAATGGCTATCTCGAAATTTTGTTGGGTTGTTTTGGGGGGAGTGAGGGGGGTGGGGGGGGGGCTAGTTGCCCTCCAATCACTTTCGACTATTAAAAAGGGCCCTAGAACTCTCGATTTGTAATCGAATGAGCCCCTTTTGAAGTTTCTGCGACGACCCCTTCCATATGAAGTGCCCTGCTCTAAAGTAAGAAAATAATATATGGTACATTGTGCCAACATCGTTCTTATATACCCTCAGGGCATAACTAAAAATCCTTGCCTCGAGGGTTGTGGGGGAGTGTCCTCCTCAAAAACATATTTTCTATCTGAAAATCAACTACGCTGAACAAAATGGCTACCTTACAATTTTGATTGGATGTGTTTGGGGGGAATGACGAAAGCGGGGGGGGGGGGCTAGTTGCCCTCCAATCACTTCCCACTATTAAAAAGGGCACTAGCCACTCTAATTTCCAATTGAATGAGCCCTTTTCGAAGTTTCTACGACAACTCCTTCGATACGAAGTACCCGGGTATGGAGAAAAAAAAACATTGTGCCCACATCGTTCTTTAGTTAGGGAGTGCTAGCGCGCTGCCTGAGATAGAACGCTTTAATTTACTATCGTGGCATCTTTTAATTGGTTACGTAACCTAAACCCCAACCCCCTGGTTAAAAAAATCTTGACAGCGTCCTTCACTACTTTAGTTATTGCTCACGGTTGCAGCTTTGTTAAAATGCAATAATTTCAGTAGTTTTTTGGCAAAAGTTTTTCGGTTGAATAATCTCCTAATTTTACAACACCTCAAAAACTGTTATTTGAATTTAGATTTAGAAGACAGCGTAAATGATTCAGGTCTTTGAACTTTGTTTAGCTTTAACTTTCTTGTTTGGTCAATTATTGTTATTATTTTTAATGTTTCGGTTTCATTTTACTTACAACCTCAATATGGCTTGTACTTGTATTAAAATTGAAATTTAGTTCTGAAGCTATTCAAATTGTCTCATAATGTTTAACCGTCAAATATAAAATAAAGCTTTACCAAAATAGAAATTTTTCAAAAAAAGTAAGAGTTAGGCTAACCAAAAGAGAAGCTGAAATAAAGTCAAATAACAATCAAACAGTCATCCAAACTCTAAGTAAGGAGCGACTCTGCCCAGTAGCTACCGAAACTCTAGAAATGGAATTTGGACAACAATAGGTTTATCAAAAATTGAATTTTTATGCTGATTCTAAATATGTAAAATTCATTAAGTTTAATGTTACCCCTCAGAATTTACGAGCCTGGAATATTTGTCTGATTTTCGAAAAAGGGGGAAAACAGCCCTAAAAAGTCAAGTTCCTATTTACAAAATGTGGATTTTTTTTTATTTTTTTGCCAAGAGAAAGATCACGGATACATGTTTATTAGTTTGTTTGTTTGTTTTGTTTTTTCCCCAGGGGCAATCGCATGGAATCGATGGTCCTAGAATATTGAGAGAGGGCTCATTCAAACGAAAAACAAAGGCTCTAGTGTCCTTTTTAAGAGATCAAAAAGATTTTGGAGCAACTAGCCCCCCTCGTACGCCACTTTTTCCCCAAAGAGATATGATAAAAATTCAGGATAGCCATTTGGTTTAGCAATGATGAAAGGTCTAAAACTAGGCCTTTAGGAATTATAAGATCCCTTCCCCCTCAAAGACTCTGGCGAAAAGGTTGTAAGTTATGAAATTTGCCCATTTTTACACATGGTTTTTGTTATTAGGAAATATACGAAACAATTTTGAGGGGTGGATTTTATGGGGGGGGGGGGGTATTTTCACGGGAAAAATTTCAGTGGAGCATAATTTTCCAGAAGAAATTTGAAACGAAGATAGATGGGAGGGAGGGGGATTTCCAGGCGTAATTTGAAAAACAGTCTAGAAAACTTAAATGGTTTGAAATTATTCTGTATACGAGGGGGCTACCCTTTCCGCAAGTCTTGCTCTATATGTTAAAGTTTGTCTCTTTGTCAAAGTTTGACTCTTTAAAACGAACAGAAATTATTCCGTATATGAAAGAGACTGTCCCCTTCTCAACTTCTCGCTGTTTACGCTAAAGTTTTTTATTGTTTAAAAAATAGAGTTGTGGGTTGTGTGTAGAGTTGTGTGAGGAGGGGACAGTCCCTTTCATATAAGGAATAATTTCTGTTCGTTTTAAGTTTTAACGTCGCTCCTTACTTTCAGTTAAAAAAAAACTTGTTTTTTTTATTTAATTTTTGAACGTTTTTGAATAAATGCAGGTTTTGATTTGGGCTCACTGTACATGTATAATCAACACCAAATTTGCATATTAATTTTACTTTTATTTGGTTAAATGGCTTTCTCGAACGTTGTATAATTTTATTGACGAACGTTTTTATTAGTAATAATTATACGTAACTTACGAATTAAATTACGTAACGAAGTTCTATATTCATATATTTTTAATACATATATTAGAGGTTTCTCGCCCCCTAGTAGCTGACTCGCTCTTTAAGCTAAAGTTTAAATTTTGCTTCACTTCTTTAAAAGTGGTCTCTTAACGTCACATGCCGTTAATAAGAACATATATCGTTGATGGAAGTATTAAAAAATATTTAGCGTAAAGGACGAAGTCTTCACTAGGGGCGAACCCAATCATATACGTAATAATTTCTGTTTGTTTTAAGTTTTGATGTTGCTCCTTACTTTCAGTTGAAAAACTTGCTGTTTTCTTATTTAATTTCTGACCTTTTTTTTAAATAATGCTGTGAAATCTGGCACCCCCTTCGTAGCAATGTCCCTTCCCACGTGAAAACTTCATCCATGTAAAGATCCTTCCACGTAACTCCCGACCTACCCCCCCCACTACCAGAAAAAATCCCCCTGAAAATGTCTGTATACTTCCCAATAACCAATACTATATGTTAACATTGGGTGAAGTTCATAACTTTGAGCCCCGGGGACATTGGGCGATTAAGTCATCCTAAAAGACATAGTTATCATACTTTCGACCATGCTGAACAAAATGGCTGTCTCAAAATTTTGATCGGGTGACTTTTGGAAAAAAATGAGCGTGGGAGGGGGCCTAGTTGCCCTCCATTTTTTTTGTCACTTAAAAAGTGCACTAGAACTCTTAATTTCCGATCCAATGAGTCCTCTCACGATATTCTAGGAGCACTGGGTCGATACGATCAGCCCTGGGGAAAAAAAAACAAAAAAAAACACGCATCCGTGATCTTTCTTCTGGCAAAAAACGCCGAATTCCACATTTTTGTAAACAGGAGCTTGAAACCTCTACAGTTCTCTGATACGCTGATACAGTTCTCTGATACGCTGAATATGATGGTGTGATTTTCATTATGGTACTATGACGTTTAGAGGGTCTTTCTCCCTTTTTTCTAAAATCAGCCAAATTTTCTCAGGCGTGTAACTTTTGATGGGTATGACTAAACTTGATGAAACTTATATATTTGAAATCGGCATTAAGTCTGATTCTTTTGTTGTATCTATTAGTATCAAAATCCCGTTTTTTTAGAGCTTTGGTTACTATTGAGCCGGGTCGCTCCTTACTTACAATTCGTTACCATGAACTAATTGTTTGAAATGAACCCAAAACGAACAGAAATTACAACGAATAATTGAGTTAAACTTTAATCGGACAGAAATTACCACAAATAGGACAGGGCACCCCCTAGCTTATTCTTAAGCTGGGGGTGCCAGCTTATTCACACCCCCATAGCTTTACAAGGGCTAGAGCACCATTTATACTCTACTGAATAAATTTTCATTTCGAAAAGTATGTCTTTATTTTTCGTAACACAAACTTCGACACAGCAAAAAATTCATTTATCAAGGCTAATGAAGGTTTCCAAATAAGAGTGGTGCTATCTACCCTATCGCTTCCTTTAAAAACCTCTGAACGGCATGAATATAATTTATATTCCATTGAGAACGATGTGAATTTTGAACAGTGTTGTTTTTATTCGTAAAAATACAAACAACAACAACAACAACGAAAAAAGGAGAGAAAATTACCATAGTAATCAAAATTGCGGGGAAAAAATAATTACGGTTCACAGATAATGATTATCTATCCTTGAAGTCTTAGCAATTTTGTATTGATAAAAAATTATGAAACAGAAAATGTTTAAAATTAGTTTTGTTTTCAGATAGCTGGTATGACAGTAGAAGGGCCTTATTGACTCCGATCACGCACCCCTGCTGCCACCTACAACTTTTTTTACATAATTTATTCAAGGATTATCGATCGAGTCTAATGTGGGTGTGTCAAGGTCAATCGATCTGTTGTTGTTTGGCCACGTGCGAATGACACGAGGGGTGATTTACATAATCGATGGGGGACATAATTTATTCAAGGATTATCGATCGAGTCTAATGTGGGTGTGTCAAGGTCAATCGATCTGTTGTTGTTTGGCCACGTGCGAATGACACGAGGGATGATTTACATAATCGATGGGGGACATAATTTATTCAAGGATTATCGATCTGTTCTAATGTGGGTGTGTCAAGTTCAATCGATCTGTTGTTGTTTGGCCACGTGCGAATGACATGAGGGGTGATTTACATAATCGATGGGGGAATTATTGATTCACGAAGGGGAAATTAAGAAACAAACATGGCTTCATTGTTGTTTGGTTAGCTTAACCTGAGAAATATCACCTGTTAACTTGATTTACATAATCGCTAGGGGAAACTATTGATTCACGAAGGGGAGAATTAGAAAACATAAAAGCTTCTTTAATCTTAGGTCTGAGGGATAAACGTTCTTTAGGACAGAGAGAAAAATTTATATTCTATTTTCAAATAGGGCTTCATTGATCTTTAGTGTCAGGAATTATAATTGACATCAATTGTTATCTTGGAATTATGCGGGAGTCTAAAGAGATAGAAATTCTATTTTTAAATACGGCTTCACGGAGCTTTAAGTCGGAGAGGTAAATTGATATTCTAACGAAACCCTAATAGTTTAGCTAGGAAAATTTATGAGATGAAGAGATTAACGTAGGAAAGGGTTTCCTAGAAATTTGAAATGCGTTAGCGCACAGATGCCATACAAAAGGAACACGCTGAAATTACGTTTAGGGATTATTTGGGCGAAACGGTTTTATCCATTTTATGGGATTATTTCAGCGAAACCGTTAGAGACATTTTGAAAGAAGATTTTAGAAAGGGTTTTAGAAGAGGTTTTGAGTGTGGTCGTTATAATACACAAGTTCCATTTGAACAGTGTTGTGAGGTCCTCTAACCCAACCCCAAGGGGTTCCAATCCTCATACCCCAACCCCGAAGGAAGCCCCCGGTCCTCAAAGGTCCACCGGGCTCCCAAAGGCCCTCCACCGGTCCCCAAATGTCCCCCAGGCCCCCAACTGCCCCCCGGACACTCAAAGGTCCCCCAAGCTCCCAAAGGGCCACCGGCGCCTCCAAAGGCCCACCCCAGACCCTCAACGGCCATCCCCGGGCCCCCCAAAGGCCCATCGAGCTCCCAAAGGACCAACGGGGTCCCAAAGGCCATCCACCGGTCCCCAAATGTCACCCAGACACCCAAAGGCCCTCCCTGTGCCCCAAAGGCCCTCCCTGTGCCCCAAAGGCCCTCCCCCGGCCCCCTCCTCCTCCTCCTCCCAACTCCTCCTCCTCCCTCCTCCTCATCCTCCCTCCTCCTCCTCCTCCTCCTCCTCCTCCTCCTCCTCCTCCTCCTCCCACCTCCTTCCTCCTCCTCCTCCCACCTCCTCCCACCTCCTCCCTCCTCCTCCTCCCTCTTTCTCCTCCTCCCCTCTCCCCCCCCATTCCCTCCCCATTTTTTATACTTTTTTTGTGCATTGAGACACAGAACGACCCCCTGCCCCCGGCCCCTCCCCCCTCCAAAGGTCTGATTTTTTCAAAGTTCATTTTGAATTTCTTTCATTGAAATGCAAGAGTTGGAATATTTCAGTAGTGTTTGGTTGTGGTTTACCTTGTCACAGTTACATTTTCTTGATTTTTCAAAGTTCATTTTGAATTTCTTTCGTTGAAATGCAAGAGTTGGAATATTTCAGTAGTGTGATGTTGTAGTTTACCATTTCACAGTTACATTCCCTTAATTTTTCAAAGTTCATTTTGAATTTCTTTCGTTGAAATGCAAGAATTGGAATAGTTCGCTAGTGTGATGTTGTAGTTTACCCTGTCACAGTTTCATTCCCTTTATTTTTGATACTCAAATCGGACTGTCTTTCATTGAAATGCAAGAGTTGGAATATTTCAGTAGTGTTAGCTTGCGGTTTACCATGTCACAGATATATTCGCTTAATGTATGAAAGTTCAGATTGAATTTCTTTAGATGAAATGATTGAGATGTACGCTTACACTATTGTGTTTTTTTGGTTTAACATGTCACATTTACATTATCATGATTATTCAATGTTAATTTTGAATTTCTTTCATTGAAATGCAAGAGTTGGAATATTTCAGTAGTGTTTGGTCGTGGTTTACCTTGTCACAGTTACATTTTCTTGATTTTTCATAGTTCATTTTGAATTTCTTTCGTTGAAATGCAAGAGTTGGAATATTTCAGTAGTGTTTGGTTGCGGTTTACCTTGTCACAGCTACATTCCCTTAATTTTTCAAAGTTCATTTTGAATTTCTTTCGTTGAAGTGCAAGAGTTGGAATATTTCACTAGTGTTTGGTTGTGGTTTACCATGTCACAGTTACATTCCCTTTATTTTTCAAAGTTCATTTTGAATTTCTTTCGTTGAAATGCAAGAGTTGGAATATTTCACTAGTGTTTGGTTGCGGTTTACCTTGACACAGTTACATTTTCTTGATTTTCCAAAGTTCATTTTGAATTTCTTTCATTGAAATGCAAGAGTTGGAATATTTCAGTAGTGTTTGGTCGTGGTTTACCTTGTCACAGTTACATTCTCTTCATTTTTCAAAGTTCATTTTGAATTTCTTTCTTTGAAATGCAAGAGTTGGACTATTTCAGTAGTGTTTGGTCGTGGTTTACCTTGTCACAGTTACATTCTCTTAATTTTTCAAAGTTAATTTTGAATTTCTTTCGTTGAAATGCAAGAGTTGGAATATTTCAGTAGTGTTTGGTTGCGGTTTACCTTGTCACAGTTACATTGGCTTAATTTTTCTAAGTTCATTTTGAATTTCTTTCGTTGAAATGCAAGAGTTGGAATATTTCACTAGTGTTTGGTTGTGGTTTACCATGTCACAGTTACATTGTCCTGATTTTTCAAAGTTTATTTTGAATTTCTTTCATTGAAATGCAAAAGTTGGAATATTTCACTAGTGTTTGGTTGTGGTTTACCATGTCAAAGTTACATTTTCCTGATTTTTCAAAGTTTTATTTTGAATTTATTTCATTGAAATGCAAGAGTTGGAATATTTCAGTAGTGTTTGGTTGTGGTTTACCTTGTCACAGTTACATTTTCTTGATTTTTCAAAGTTCATTTTGAATTTCTTTCATTGAAATGCAAGAGTTGGAATATTTCAGTAGTGTGATGTTGTGGTTTACCTTGTCACAGTTACATTTTCTTGATTTTTCAAAGTTCATTTTGAATTTCTTTCGTTGAAATGCAAGAGTTGGAATATTTCAGTAGTGTTTGGTTGTGCTTTACCTTGTCACAGTTACATTTTCTTGATTCTTCAAAGTTCATTTTGAATTTCTTTCTTTGTAATGCAAGAGTTGGAATATTTCAGTAGTGTTTGGTTGTGGTTTACCTTGTCACAGCTACATTTTCATGATTTTTCAAAGTTCATTTTGAATTTCATTAGTTGAAATGCAAGAGTTGAAATATTTCAGTAGTGTTTGGTTGTGGTTTACCTTGTCACAGTTACATTTTCTTGATTCTTCAAAGTTCATTTTGAATTTATTTCGTAGAAATGCAAGAGTTGGAATATTTCAGTAGTGTTTGTTTGTGGTTTACCTTATCATAGTTACATTTTCTTGATTTTTCAAAGTTCATTTTGAATTTCTTTCGTTGAAATGCAAGAGATGGACTATTTCAGTAGCGTTTGGTTGTGGTTTAACTTGTCACAGTTACATTTTCTTGATTTTTCAAAGTTCATTTTGAATTTCTTTCGTCGAAATGCAAGAGTTGGAATATTTCAGTAGTGTTTGGTTCTGGTTTACCTTGTCAAAGCTACATTTTCTTGATGTTTCAAAGTTCATTTTGAATTTCATTCGTTGAAATGCACGAGTTGGAATATTTCAGTAGTGTATGGTTATGGTTTACCTTGTCACAGTTACATTTTCTTGATTTTTCAAAGTTCAATTTGAATTTCTTTCGTTGAAAAGCAACAGCTGGACTATTTCAGTAGTGTTTGCTTGTGGTTTACCTTGTCACTGTTACATTTTCTTTATTTTTCAAAGTACATTTGAATTTCTTTCGTTGAAATGCAAGAGTTGGAATATTTCAGTAGTGTTTGCTTGTGGGTTACCCTGTCACAGTTACATTTTATTGATTTTTAAAAGTTCATTTTGAATTTCTTTCGTTGAAATGCAAGAGTTGGAATATTTCAGTAGTGTTTGGGAGTGGTTTCCATTGTCACAGTTACATTTTCTTGATTTTTCAAAGTTCATTTTGAATTTCTTACGTTGAAATACAAGAGGTGGCCTATTTAAGTAGTGTGTTCTAGTAGTGTAACCTGTCACATTTACATTTTCTTTTTTTTTCATAGATCAGTTTTAATTTCTTTCTTTGTAATGCAATAGTTGGAATATTTCACTAGTGTTTGGTCGTTGTTGACATTGTCACTGTTACATTTTCTTTTTTTTTCATATTTAATTTTGAATTTTTGTTGTTTAAATGATAGATCTGGTATCTTTCATTCGTGTTTTATGGTTGTTTACCTTTTAACAGATACATAATCTTGATTTTTCAAATTACTGGTTGAAAATCTTACATTTAATTTAAATAGTTTTAGTATTTAAGTAGTGTTTGGTAGTGGTTTACATTGTCAAAGTTAAATTTTCGTGATTTTTAAAAGTTCATTTGAATTTATTTCGTTTTAATTAAAGAGTTGGAATATTTAAGTAGTGTTTGGTTGCGGTTTAACTTGTCACAGTTACATTTTCTTAATTTTTCAAAGTTCATTTTGAATTCCTTTCGTTGAAATGCAAGAGTTGGAATATTTCAGTAGTGTTTGATTGTGGTTTACCTTGTCACAGTTACATTTTCTTGATTTTTCAAAGTTCATTTTGAATTTCTTTCATTGAAATGCAAGAGTTGGAATATTTCAGTAGTGTTTGGTTGTGGTTTACCTTGTCACAGTTACATTTTCTTGATTTTTCAAAGTACATTTTGAATTTCTTTCGTTGAAATGCAAGAGTTGGAATATTTCAGTAGTGTATGGTTATGGTATACCTTGTCACAGTTACATTTTCTTGATTTTTTCAAAGTTCATTTTGAATTTCTTTCGTTGAAATGCAAGAGTTGGAATATTTCAGTAGTGTTTTGTTGCGGTTTTACCTTTTCACAGTTAAATTTTCGTGATTTTTAAATGTTTATTTTGAATTTATTACCTTGAAATGAAAGAGTTGAAATATTTCACTAGTGTTTGTTTGTGGTTTACACTGTCACAGTTACATTTTCTTTATTTTTAAAAGTTAATTTTGAATTTATTTCCTTGAAATGTAAGAGTTAGAATATTTCAATAATGTTTGATTGTGGTTTACCATGTCAGAGTTACATTTTCATGATTTTTCAAAGTTAATTTTGAATTTCTTTCGTTGAAATGCAAGAGTTGGAATATTTCAGTAGTGTATGGTTCTGGTATAACTTGTCAAAGTTACATTTTCATGATTTTACAAAGTTCATTTTGAATTTCCTTCATTGAAATGCAAGAGTTGGAATATTTCAGTAGCTTTGTATTATTGTTTACCGTGTCACAGTTACATATTCTTGATTTTTCACAGTTCATATTGAATTTCTGTCATTGAAATGCACGATTCTGACTCTATCAGTAGTATGGGGTTGTGGTTTACCTTGACACAACTATATTTTCATGATTTTTGAATGTGCATTTTTAAATTATTTCGTCTAAATTAAATATTTTTACTATTTAAGTAGGTTTTTGTTGTGGTTTAAATTTTAACTCTAACTTAATATAGATTTTTAATATATAATTTTTTATATAATTCGTTGAAATTAAAGAGTTGGAATATTTCAGTAGTGTTTGGTTGTGGTTTAACTTGTCAAAGTTACATTTTCTTGATTTTTAAAAGTTAATTTTGAATTTTTTTCGTTGTAAAGCAAGAGTTAGAATATTTCAGTAGTGTTTTCTTGTGGTTTACCTTGTCACAGTTACATTTTCATGATTTTTTCAAAGTTCATTTTAATTTATTTAGTTGAAATGCAAGAGTTGGAATATTTCAGTAGTGTATGGTTATGGTTTAACTTGTCAAAGTTAAATTTTATTGATTTTTTCAAAGTTCATTTTGACTTTCTTTCGTTGAAATGCAAGAATTGGATTATTTCAGAAGTGTCTGGTTACGTTTTACCTTGTCACAGTTAAATTATATTGATTTTTCAAAGTTCATTTTGAATTTCTTTCTTTGAAATGCAAGAGTTGGTTTATTTCAGAAGTGTTTGTTCATGATTTAACATGTCACAGTTACATTTTCTTGATTTTTCAAAGTTCATTTTGAACTTCTTTAATTGAAAAGCAAGAGTTGAAATATTTCAGTAGTGTTTGGTCGTGTTTTACATTGTCAAAGTTAAATTTTCTTGATTTTTCACAGATCAGTTTTAATTTCTTTAGTTGAAAAGAAAGAGTTGGAATTTTTCAGTAGTGTTTGGTTATTGTTTACCTTGTCACAGTTACATTTTCTTGATTTTTCAAAGATCATTTGAATTTCTTTCTTTGAAAATCAGGAGATGTAATATTTAATTAGTGTTTGGTTTTGGTTTACCTTGTCACAGTTACATTTTCTTGATTTTTCAAAGTTCATTTTGAATTTCTTTCGTTGAATTGCAAGAGTTGGAATATTTCAGTAGTTTCTGGTTATGGTTTACCTTGTCAAAGTTACATTTTATATATTTTTCAAATTAATTTTTAATTTCTATAGTTGAAATTCAAGAGATGTAATATTTAAGTAGCGTTTGGTTGTGGTTTACCTTGTCACAGTTAAATTTTCTTTATTTTTAAAAGATCATTTTGAATTTCTTTATTTGAAATGCAAGAGTTGGAATATTTCAGTAGTGGTTGATTGTGGTTTACCTGGTCACAGTTACATTTTCTTGATTTTTCAAAGTTCATTTTGAATTTCATTCGTTGAAATGCAAGAGTTGGAATATTTCACTAGTGTATGGTTGTGGTTTACCTTGTCACATGTACACTCATGTATACACATGTACACACATGTGCTTATCATGAGTGCTCATGATAAGTTAACCTAACCTTTTCCGGTGAGTATGGTTAGGTTAAACTAGATTCAGTTAGGTTAGATTAGACTAGGTTAGGTTAGCCTACATACGCTTCACTTAGGTTAGCTTAGGTTAGGTGAGAGACATGCGAAAAGTTAGGTGTATGATTAGGTTAGGTTAGGTTAGATTAGGCTAGGTTAGGTTAAGTTAGGTTAGGCTAGGTTAGCCTACGTACGCATGCGTACGTAGGCTAACCTAGCCTAACCTAACTTAACCTAACCTGGCCTAATCTAACCTAACCTAATCATACTCCTAACTTTTCGCATGTCTCTCACCTAACCTACGCTAACCTATGTGAAGCGTACGTAGGCTAACCTAACCTAGTCTAATCTAACCTAACTTAATCTAGTCTAACCTAACCATACTCACCGGAAAGGGTTAGGTTAACTTATCATGAGCACTCATGATATGCACATGTGTGTACATGTGTATACATGTGTGTACATGTGCCAAGGTCAACCACAACCAAACACTAGTGAAATATTCCAACTCTTGCATTTCAACGAAAGAAATTCAAAATGAACTTTGAAAAATCAAGAAAATGTAACTGTGACCAGGTAAACCACAATCAAACACTACTGAAATATTCCAACTCTTGCATTTCAAAGAAAGAAATTCAAAATTAACTTTGAAAAATCAAGAAAATGTAACTGTGACCTGGTAAACGACAACCAAACGATACTGAAATATTCCAACTCTTGAATTTCAACTATATAAATAAAAATTTAATTTGAAAAATCTAGAAAATTTAACTGCGACAAGGTAAACCATAACCAAACACTACTGAAATACTCCAACTCTTGCAATTCAACGAAAGAAATTAAAAATTAACATTGAAAAATCAAGAAAGTGTAACTGTGACAAGGTAAACCATAACCAAACACTACTGAAATATTCCATCTCCTTCTTTTCAAAGAAAGAAATTCAAATGAGCTTTGAAAAATCAAGAAAATGTAACTGTGACAAGGTAAACCATAATCAAACACTACTGAAATATTCCAACTCTTGCTTTTCAAAGAAATAAATTCAAAATGAGCTGTGAAAAAATCAAGAAAATGTAACTGTGACAAGGTAAACCACGACCAAACACTACTGAAATATTACAACTCTTGCTTTTAAAGGAAATAAATTCAAAATGAACTTTGAAAAATCAAGAAAATGTAACTTTGACATGGTAAATCACGACCAAACACTTCTGAAATAATCCAACTCTTGCATTTCAACGAAAGAAATTCAAAATGAAATTTGAAAAATCAATATAATGTAAATGTGACAATGTAAACCATAAACAGACACTTCTGAAATAAACAAATTCTTTCATTTAAACGAAAGAAATTAAAAATGAACATTGAAAAAATCAAGATAATTTAACTGTGACAAGGTAAACCATAACCAGACACTATTGAAATATTCCAACTCTTGCATTTCAACTAAATAAATTCAAATGAACTTTGAAAAAATCAAGAAAATGTAACTTTGACAAGGTAAACCAAAAGTAAACACTACTGAAGTATTCCAACTCTTGCTTTTCAACGAAAAAAATTCAAAATTAACTTTTAAAAATCAAGAAAATGTAACTTTGACAAGTTAAACCACAACCAAACACTACTGAAATATTCCAACTCTTTCATTACATAGAACGAAAATCAAAAAGAACAATGAAAAATCAAGAAAATTTAACATTGACAAGGTAAACCACAACCAAAAACTACTGAAATAGTCCAACTCTTGCATTTAAACTAAAGAAATTCAAAATGAACTTTGAAAAATCAAGAAAATATAACTGTGACAAGTTAAACCACAACCAAACACTACTGAAATATTCCAACTCTTGCATTTCAACGAAAGAAATTCAAAATGAACTTTGAAAAATCAAGAAAATGTAACTTTGACAAGTTAAACCACGACCAAACACTACTGAAATATTCCAACTCTTGCATTTCAATGAAAGAAATTCAAAATGAATTGTGTAAAATCATGAAAATGTAACTTTGACAAGGTATACCATAACCATACACTACTGAAATATTCCAACTCTTGCATTTCAACGAAAGAAATTAAAAATGAACATTGAAAAATCATGAAAATGTAACTGTGACAAGGTAAACCACAACCAAACATTACTGAAATATTCCAACTCTTGCATTTCAAAGAAAGAAATACAAAATGAAATTTGAAAAATCAAGAAAATGTAACTGTGACAAGGTAAACCACGACCAAACACTAGTGAAATATTCCAACTCTTGCATTTCAATGTAAGAAATTCAAAATAAACTTTGAAAAATCAAGAAAATGTAACTGTGACAAGGTAAAACCACAACCAAA
Source organism: Artemia sp. Qi Xiang Cuo (assembly GCF_049724085.1). NCBI lineage: Eukaryota > Metazoa > Arthropoda > Branchiopoda > Anostraca > Artemiidae > Artemia > Artemia sp. Qi Xiang Cuo. The sequence continues at coordinate 6,225,285 of NC_142811.1, forward strand.
CACTACTGAAATATTCCAACACGTGCATGTCAACGAAAGAAATTCAAAATTGAACATTGAAAAATCAAGAAAATGTAACTGTGACAAGGTATACCATATCCAAACACTACTGAAATATTCCAACTCTTGCATTTCAACGAAAGAAATTCAAAATGAACTTTGAAAAATCAAGAAAATGTAACTGTGACAAGGTAAACCACACCAAAACAATACTGAAATACTCCAACTCTTGCATTTCAACCAAAGAAAATCAAAATGAACTTTGAAAAATCAAGAAAATGTAACTGTGACAAGGTAAACCACAATCATACACTATTGAAATATTCAAACTCTTGCATTTCAACGACAGAAATTCAAAATGAACTTTGAAAAATCAAGAAAATGTAACTGTGACAAGGTAAACAACAAACCAAACACTATTTAAATATTCCAACTCTTGCATTTCAACTAAAGAAATTCAAAATGAACTTTAAAAAATCACGAAAATGTAACTGTGACAAGGTAAACCACGACCAAACACTACTGAAATATTCCAACTCTTGCATTTCAATGAAAGAAATTCGAAATGATCTTTTAAAAATCACGTAAATGTAACCTTTAAAAGTTAAACAAAGAACAAACAAATATTTACTATTACAAATAGTTCTATTAAAATTAATTAATTCTAAATGATCTTTTAACAATCACGAAAATGTAACTGTGACAAGGTAAATCACTACCAAACACTACTGAAATATTCCAACTCTTGCATTTCAACGAAAGAAATTCAAAATGAACTTTGAAAAATCAAGAAAATGTAACTGTGACAAGGTAAACCATAATAACACACTACTGAAATATTCCAACTCTTGCATTTCAATGAAAGAAATTCAAAATGAACTTTGAAAAATCAAGAAAATGTAACTGTGACAGGGTAAACCACGACCAAACACTACTGAATTAGTCCAACTCTTGCATTTCAATGAAATAAATTCAAAAAGAACGTTTAAAAATCATGAAATGTAACTGTGGCAAGGTAAACCATAGCCAAACACTTCTGAAATAGTCCAACTCTTGCATTTCAACGAAAGAAGTTCAAAACAACTTCATAAAATCATGAAAATGTAACAGTGCCAACGTAAAAAAA
>NC_142811.1:6509715-6564320 GCF_049724085.1 Artemia sp. Qi Xiang Cuo
CGCCGCCCAAAAAAATCGGCGCACCTGGCGGCGCGCCGCCGCCGATACTAAATCACACATTCGCCGCCGTCATGTCGGCGCGGCGCGGCTTCGGGGACTAACAAAAGATAGCATCTAAAAAAGGTTGCCAGCCGTCATGTATGTATTAATATCTACAGAAGTTCATGATCATACCAGTCATATCAACATACCGACAACTAAGTGAAAATGAAATTTTTTTTGCGTTAAGGAGTAAAACATAGAGAAGGTAGGGGAGAAGTAAAATAATTATCAGCCTTATCTTTGTGAAATTGTAAATATTAAGTAATTGTATATTATATACTTTAGGTTAGTCTATTTTAGTTTTATACATACTTTTTAGTTTTTTTTTTACGCTGAAGAGGTCTTGTTAGAAACAGGCAAAATATTCCTTTGATTTTTGTTATTTTTCTTCGTTTTCATTTACTGGCCATATACCCGTTTGTGTTCTTTATATTCATTTCTTTGTGTTCTTTTGTCATGGTTGGTCAGGTCGGCTTTACATCTTTTTTTAGTTTAACACCACACACATCAGGTCAAAGTTGGAACATGCAGCAGTCGTAAGACATCCTGTAAGTCAGTTATCACTTGAGAAGCTAAACGTGATACAAAATGCAGCAATGAGGATTGCATTAGAGCTAGGAAAACGAGTTGAATATCGTTCATGTTACCAGAAAGTGGCTATGAAGACACAGAAACGAGAAGGAATTACACTGAGATATCCAGCAAAAGCATGACGGTCAAATAGAGCAAATCCAGCGAAATCAAGGATTATCAACCAAGGTCTGAATGTGACTGCAAACAATCGCAGAAACCGTTATCAGTTAAACTTTTTTGAAAGATCTTTTCAGATTATCTGCTTAGTTTGACCTAACAGAAATTCTACGAGCTTCAGACATGGCCCTACCTCCATCATAAGAGTGTACTACAAAATTAAGTGGCCAATTGTCATGAAATTTTATGCTTAGCCACTAGCTTCAGGATACTGAACGGTCATTTCAAAAGTTCCTGGAAATCTATACTGATAGATCCAAAATAGTCGATTATAGTCCAGGTGAAGCTGCATTTATTACACAAAAAAAAAAAAAAAAAAAAAAGCCACAGCCGAGCACAAGCTGTCTAAACAAGCGCTGGTTTTTCAAGCTGAAGCGATAGCAGTAAAGAAAACCTAAACGAATATCCATATGTATTTGCTGCTCTGATACCAAGAGTGCAATAGAAGCCATTAACAAAATAAGTAGATAAATGGCCAAGGGAAAAAGCTAGCTGCTAGAGAATTACTCACAGTTCCTACAGGGCAAGAGGTTGTTCGACAGTGGGTTCCAGCTAATGTTAATATACACAGAAATGAACTAGCAGAATGAACGATTGAAGAGATTATAAAAAGCAGCAACAATACCCATTTCATGGAAAATTGTAACCTCTCAAGGAACTGGTTTAAAACGCAAAAACCCAGAAGGAAGTCGTAACAAAACTTTAAAAGGAGAAGCCAACAAGGAGAGAAGAAACCATAGATTTTTGTTTAAGGTCTAGGTATGCAATCATGTCTTGCAAAATTTTGCGGAGAGGAAAGCACTTGTGATCACTGTAACAGCAAAGAGAGTTGTAACAGCAACCAGATGTGTAGAAGGCTAGATAGTGTCACGGAACAGATAAAACAGGCTCCAATTTCATGGCCAGCAAATGTTACTTCGAGGCAGCCTTTCGCTCTGTTACCCTACTCGTTCGTTGTGAAAAATCCTCCAAGTCCCTTGAAACGCAAAATTCCTGTAAGGGCTTTATTCTGTCAAAATATAGAAAGTTAAGTGATTATATGTTTTAGCTAAAGAGAAATAAGAACGAGTACAAAGTCATGGTTAAGTCAAAAGACTCAGCCGAAAGGATTGCAAATGCCATGAAAATAGGAAATAGTTCACAAGACGCTAACATAAAATCAGACGGTTTCTCTGGAGTTGTGCGTTTTATTCCAGACGTGTATGAAGCGGTGGATGTAGCTAATCTGTTCCCAGCATGTGAAAAGGCTAAAGAGATTGGTAAGTCCGGGACATTCAGACTCTACTTCCCGTTAAAAGAAGCTTTGGAAGCAAACATGAAAGATCCTCCATAGATCAGTTTTGAACGTTCGCGCGTAGACGAATTCCACTTCTTACCACGCCGTTGCTACCAATGCCATCTTATAGGCCACATAGCCACCAATTGTCCTAATAATGATGTATGTTTTCAGTGTGCAAGTACTGAACATAATTTTCAGCAGCCGTGCTTGAAGAAAAAACGATATGTTGTATGCCAAGTTTCGGGTCACTCATGCTATTTAGTATCCTGCCCGGAAAATCGGAAATCAATTTCAAAGCAGATCCAACAGATTGCTATGAACACTGAAAGACTTGTCTCTGTTATGTCGTGGAATATTAATCGTGGGGTTTTTCATGTTTTCCACGAGAAAAAGCCCATTCAGTGTAATTTTCAATGTTTTTCGTTTCTGGGGGCGGGGCGGCAGCGAGGAGCCTATCTTTTCGCGTGGCACTAAATTTTGGTAATGGATAGTGTTTTGAATGAAATCCCATTATCAAGGTTACAAGAATTAGAAAGTAGGTCAGTTTTATTTAACTCGGTTTTTCAAGCTCCTTAAGCTCATGATATTGATGATATTTCACCTTCTTTTAATATTCCAACAAATAAATATATATTTTTTAATGAAATAACTCCAAAAAATTCTTGTTTTAGGAGGGCGTCGTTCTGGAATAGCCGGGGATGGGTGAGCGGTTGGGGTGTGATTGAAAAGTTTTTATTTGATTCAGGTATCAGGTACTGATATTTTGTGTCTTATTGAGACTTTCTTAGATGAAAATTCTGCAAATAAAATGGATGTAAAAGAATGCCAATTTTTTTATAGAAATAGAGCCCAGCAAAAACCCGGTGGTTTAGCTGTTTTAATAAAAAATTACATTCATTTTACAGTTTAATATTGAAATGAATTTTGAATGTTGTGTAGTTGAATGTTTTTTGCCTAATAATAAATTTTTTTTATTGTAGTGATATACCGTCCTCCTTCGTCTAGTAAGGTAAATTTCATAAGTAGATTGGAAAATATACTAGTTTACCTTTCAGGTCTTCGTATTCCATTCATGATCCTTGGCAACTTTAGCATAGACCTAATGAGATGTTTACCGTCAGGCCATCATAGGATTGATAATTATCCATTACAGTTTTTAGAATGTTCTTCTTTCTTGTAATTTATACCCGGTTTGTTTTGTCCCGTCACGTGTAGCAGATTTATCTACATTGCTTATTGACAATAGTCTTTCGCTTTATACACAGGGTTTCCAATGCTAGTGATTTATCACTATTTCTAGGTTGTTTTTTTTACATTGCCTAAACAAAAAATCAATGAGTTGCACATAAATCACTAGATTATTGAAGAAAATCACTAAATCAACCAGAGAATCACTCAAATCTAGTAAGTTTTTTAAGTAAATATAATACATGTGAGGCTAAGTCTGTGATTATGGATGAATCGTCATATCATAGCATAATTATGTCGGATGATAAGATTCAAAAGACTTTGATTTGAGATTATTTCCAGAAAGCGAATTTTTTCTCTTACAAATATATATGATTTATAAGTAGCCCTTGGTGGCTTATGAGCAGAGTTTTAGAAGAGAGCGATCTTAATAGATCACTGGATATTTTTTTTTTTTTTATAGAATTTTTAATAAAAAATTCGATCATCATTGTCTTTATAAAAAGTACATCGTCAAAAACTGTCACCAATAAAACCATAGATTAATGAGTCACTCCTGAGATCAATTATTGAAAAGAATCGTCTATATAAGAATGAAATATCCATCTGATTATATTATTATCAGATGATGGATATTGTGAAAAAGAAATTTTGATAATCATTTGAAGAATGTAGATTCACCTAAAAAAAACATGGGATCGAATTAAACATAAGATTGGAAATAATTGTAAAAACATTTACCCAGAATTATCAATAGACAAAAATGGTCTCGAAATAAAGGGACATGAATCTATTGTGGAATCTTACAGTGGTCATTTTGCTTGTACTGGTTCTGATGTTACTTTTGGTCTTGGCTGGACTTCAGCTCATTCATATAAAGAGTACTTTCCTCAATCAGAGGATATGAGTCTATTTTTGGCCACAGTTAGTTTAATCCCCAAAAAATTTATTAAATTTAAAGCGAGGTAATTCGCTAAGTTTGGATGGACTTTCAACTAATGTTTTGAAACACCTTGCATCTCCAATTCATATACCTATTGTTTATACTTTAAATTTGTGTTTTTTTTCTATCTCCTGGTTTCTCTTACCTACTAAATGGAAAAAGCCCAAGTTATCCCACTGTATAAAAAAGGTGAAAAAATTAGTGTTAATAATTATTACAAATTTCTCCTTTGTTAAGATTTTGGAAAAGTTATTACAAAAAAGAATTTTAACTTATTTGGATAAAAAAAATCTTTTAACAAGTAGCAAGTTTAGTTTTAGATCGGGTCGTTCTGCTGAACAAGCAGTTGCAGCCCTTTTGCTGAAAATTAACGATTCATTGAATAACGGTATTTTTTACGATACAAAAAAAAACAACAAAAAACATTTGATACTCTATCATTCCGTTTTGTTTGAAAAACTCTGGAATTCGTGGAAAAGCATTGGCTTTAATGAAGTCATATCTACGAAATCGTGGAATTCAAGTAGAAACCCAAGGCCGTCTGTCTCAGCCTAATTACCTGGATGATATTTGAGTGCCCCGGGGGTCTATACTTGGACCATTACTATTTTTGATGTGTATATAAATGATCTCCCTATTGGCCTATCCTATAAGGATAGCCTAAAAGTAATGTTTGCAGATAATAAAGTGGTATCTGTTGAATCTGAAACCCCTTCATCATTGATTGAAATTTTGGAGGCTGAAATGAATTCAGTCATCCAGTATTTTTTTTTGTATTTGTTTAGTCCTGAACTTGTCTAAGACAGAATTTATGGTTTTTGAAGTTCTAAGCAAGGACTTGCTAAAGTTGGAATTGATGAATTATTTGTTTCTGGGAGTAGAATTAGAAGAGTTAAGACATATAGACATTTGGGGATTATTCTTGATGAGTTTTTATCTTTCTGTACGCATTCCCACCGTCTCCATATAAAATTAGCCCAAAATTTAGGATGTTTAGATTGATCAAAGTATGTTTTTCCTTTTTCAACCATTAAAATTCTTTATCGTTCTTTAATAGAATCATACCCAAGATATCGTCCCATTATTTACCCAAGTACATTTCCTAATCATTTTAAACTTCTCCAGATAATGCAAAATAAAACCATAGAAATTATTGGTACTTTCTTTCATCGTCTTATACGACTTCAAAGTCTTTCAGAAACAGAAACTTTATTTTTATTTCTGCATATATTAAACCTTAGTCAACTTATGGATTTCCAATTGTCGCTATGGAATTATGATATTCGGTCTCCGGCGATTTTTTTTTCTTTTTATGAATCACACATTTTTGTCACCCCCTTTCACTCACTCGCTTCTTCGTCACCTCGTGTTGGAGCGTATAGAATCTCCTCGGTTAATTGCGAAAAAATATAAATTTTCAATAAGATTCCAAATCCCGTTATTACAAATAGGCTTAAATTAAATACTAAATTTAAAAATCTTAAGAACCTTTGTCTCCTGCATTACAGAAACAATAGACAAAATATCTCGCTAGTTTCTCTTCTTTTTTTTACTGGATGACAGTGCTGCCCAGTTTTTTTTGTAGGTATTCATTTCTCTTACTTTAGTTTGCCTATTTTTATCTTTTTAATTGACATTTCCCCGTTAAATTATTGACTAACGAACGATTATTTATTCTGATTTTTCTTTTTCTCCTTTGCCGATTTTCCATTTTTCGTGATTTTCATGATCTTTTTAATCCGATATTCGAATTCGGCCTTTCAGGGCCTGTAATAGTAATTTCTTGAAATACGTAACTTATCCTAATCCTTAACAAGTGAATATCAGAAGAATATAGAGGGGACCTGAGTAAGTACGCAGTCAATAGGGGTCCGAAATTCGTCTAATTACCATGGAGATTAATCTCAAGCTGATTCAAATTCTTTGAAATGAAAATTTTTGAATATGTCCCTATACTTAGATGAAAATAAAAATTAAGAAGAAAATGTATTGTTGACTACATTACAAAATAGCAACACCAATCATTGACACACAGTGAAATAACTTTTTTTTTATTGAGAATACACATTTCTTCTTGTTAATTTGCACATATATATTTAATCATAATCCAGTATGTTGTCCTCTTTAATGTCATAGCAACTCTATCCTTGGGGTTTACTGAAATTATTCTATAAAAAGTCCACATATGACTTCATAAATTTGAATTTGGCAAAGATACACCTAGAAATATATTTTACTCCAGGGTTCTTTGATTTTGAAAATGCTTTTTTTTTGTATCCTAATTGAAAAAAAAAGAAAACTCCAGAAAAATCTTTGCCCACCCCAATACAGGAAAACGTAGGGGGGATGGGGGGTTATCTATTTTTTTTTCCAACGAAAATTCAAAAAGCGGATTTTTTCCAAAAAAATATACGAGAGGGGAGAGGGGGAGGCAATTGCACTATTTCCATTGACTGTGTGTTATTTTCTACATAGGGTGTTGATTAATGAACAAAGATCTTAATTCTATTCTTTTTGTACTGTCGTTTCAGCAACTTTTATACAATCAGTAATTGTTAAAAGAAAGACAACAACTGGATAATTCTATATTTTTGGCTATTCCAAAAATAAGTCTTTTGGAATTAGTCATCTAAAATCTATTTGGGTAGTTAATCTGATTTTGTATATGAAGTAAACCCCACCTTAAAAAGTATTAAGCTCAAAGAGCTACCATTTAATTAAGAAAGACAACACTTATTAAAAAAGAAGCAAATTACTGCCCTGTGCTGCAATGGAGCTGTTGAAAGCTTTTAGCTCGCAGCTCCTTTCCCCTTAGCAGCACCATTTGCAGCCTGAGGAGTTGCAGCCGCCACTTTCTTCGCCCCTTTTACAGATGCAGGCGCTGGCTTACTAACAACTGCTGTTTTTTTTGCTGGAGGCTGTACGGTTTTTGAAGCAGGTCCTGGCTTTTTAGTCCCTACGCTAGGGGCTACTTTGGCTGGAGTCTTTGTAGGTCCTTTAGTAACTGGAAAATTTTTAGCAGTCTTTGGGCCTGGTTTTGCAGCTACAGGCTTGCTTGTTTTCTCTTCAACTTTAGGTTGAGATGTTTCTGACTCTTTCTCGGCACTCTGAGTACCCGGATCGGAGGCTGTCTCTTCATTTTCAGTTTTTACCACGTTAGATTTTTCTTTCTTAGTCACTTCCACGGCTGGGATGTCCTCTTTCGTCTTGACTTGCTGATTTAACCCTTCTTCCCCCTTTTCCGAATCAGCTCCCTTTTTTTGACTAGAATCCATCTCCTTTATACTAGTCGTTTCCCCGCCTGGAATATCTTCTTTCACCTCGACTTTCTGTATTTTCGGATTTAAACCATCCTCTTCTTTTTCTGAATCAGTTCTATCTCTTTTCCGGTTAGACTCTACCTCCTCCTTCTCCTCACTACGGGCTTCTTGAGAAATATATTCATCGTTATCAGTTTCATCACGTTTTTTGGTACCTCGACGCTTCCAGTTGCCATCATCATCACTTCCATCATCATCACCCTAAAAAAAAAGTTATTTTCTGTCAAGTTTTATAAACACTTACAAAAATTACAACCAGCCTAAAGGTATTTTAAGTATTGATACAAATAATTCTAGCTAATTAACACAATTAATTATCGTAGCTTGATTAGCGTTCACCTTAAAATCATGGTTACAGCGAAAGCAACCAAATAAAGAAAGAGCCAAGACTTGTATTAACAATAAATTTAAAACATATAAAAAAAAGCAAAAATTTCAGCTGATTCAGGAATGGTAACAACTATTTCGATTAGTCATAATAGTAGCCGAAAATGTTGTTTTGGAAACAAATTTATGGGAATTTCGAAAAATAGCACAAAACCCAAGGCTGCCTCCAGGATTTTTTTTGGGGGAGGGGGGAGGGGGGGGTTGCTAAAAAACTAAAAACGCATCAAAAATTTGTCTATGTATATTTTTGTTACATTTCTACAGGTCAGGAATTTTTTTTTGGGAGGGGAACAGGGAGGGGGGTTCTAACCCTAGAGCCCCCCCCCCCATATACATCCTTGCAGAAACCCCTAGAAGATGGCGTCTGATTAAAACGAAAAAATACACCAAGAATCACCACTGCCGAAAATCCCCTACAAAAAACTTAAGACCTCCATCTCGAACAAAAGAAAACATTTGTAATACAATTAGTTTTCAGTAAAGCTCCAATGACGCAGTAGTCTTCAGGTTTTAAAGTTAGGAAAGGAGGCAGTAGCAAAACTCTTGTTTGTACGGATTTTTTTTTTTTTCGTTTTCAGATTTACTTATTCATTTATATTAGTACCCGTTGTATGTTTGTTTGCTATGATTGTTTATTGAATTTCTGTTCGATTTGAGTTTCATTTATTCTTTAATAGTAATTTCTGATCGTTTTGAGTTTGAACTATTATAGAAGTTAATTTCTGCTACTCTTAAGTTTAATATGGCTTTTTACTTTTTTCTGAAAACTTCTATTTCGGAACGTTTAATTAATAAAAAAAAAGACTTAAACTATTTTGAATAAAGAAAATTTACAACATTGCACTTTTCAAAACACAGATAGGGAAGAATGAAGAGACAGAGATTAGGACTGGCAGAAATTGTTTCAAAGCATACTTTTGGAATTTTACAAAAAGGAAACAGAGGAAATGACATAAAACAGATACAAATCCAACATTGACAAAAAGCCCGGAATATATTGAACGTCATATCAATGTATATTTAATGGAAGAAGAGACATCCTAAGGTACAGGGTAGCCGTACCCAGGATTTTTTTCGGAGGTTTTACTAAAAAAAAATCGGGGGGGGGGGGGGGGTTACAAAAAAAAAATAAAAAAAAAAAACATACAAAATTTGTTTGTATCCGTTTTTGTTACGCTTTTACGAGTCAGACAAACATTTTGGGGGGAAGGGGGGTTCAAACCCCCCTCTGGGTACGGCCCTGTACTTTACAAAAAACCAACAAAGAGAAAAATCTCAAAAAAAAAAAAAAAAAAAAAAAAAAAAAAAACAAAACGATACAGTGGCCCGGGGGGATAAAAGGAAAAAAAAAAAAAAAAAAAAACGCGGATATTTCGCATTTAGACAAAAAAGGCGTATTCAGCAAGAAAGAAACACAAAAAAAAACAACAAAAAAAACAAGATAAAACTAAAAACCAATAAAACCACCCCCAAAAAAAACAAAAATGTACAAACGGCGCAAACTAATCCACGTAGGGAAAAGATGCTAAAATAGAGTTACTTCAGTGAGGACACCAGAGTAACTGAGGAAAAATAAAAAAACTGTAAATTACTGACCAATCACTGACAATTACTGTAAATTACTGTAAAAATGACCAATCAACTTGTAATCAAAAACCTTAAAAAGGTTTTGAAAAATGGCTCTACAGAACGCAGATCAAGGTCATAAAACATAGGCTGATTGATTGTTTGCAGTGATTAGCACTGCAGTGCTACATTGCTGCAGCGGTTCTTTCAGTGGCGGATCCAGGGGAGGGGCGATGGGGGCGCGCGCCCCCCAAACATAGTCTAAAGTAGTGTAATTAAGTTAATGCAACTTTACGTTAATTAAACTTAGTCCTAACGCAAGTTGACATTACAATATCCTTGGATATGACCCACACGGGTTGTTTTTATCTCGTATCTTATGTTTAAAACAATTAACCTTAAAATTAAACGAAAAAATAGTTACCATTCCTGAATCAGCTTAAATGGCTTTCAACTGATTTTTTTTTTCTTTAGAACGCAGTACTGAATTTTCGGTTACAACAAGCTAGAGTTCGTTCTTTACTAAGTTTTAACTATTTGAATCCTCATCCAACAAAAACTTTCCGACTCGTAGAAAAATTAAAATAATGTATATTTTTGGAAGCAAGTTTTTGATACAAAATTAGTTAGAAAAAGTCCTTCAAAAGGCGTCAAAAGTTTGTTTATACATACGTTACGTTTCCAAGAGTCGGATATATATTTTTTTTTTGAGGGGGGGGGGGAGCGGTTCAAACCCTTTAGCCCCCCCCCCTTTCCACAAGAAACAAAAATATCTTGAGAAAACATTTCCATTTGAAGGTGATTTAAGAACCGTAACAACTATTTCGGTTAATAGTAACAGTAAACGTTTTATTGCGGAAATAAATCTATAGTTTTTCTTAGCCTTTTAATTGGGGTCCCCAATTGCCATCAAATGGCTCCCTGAATTGACAGACTACTTGAAATACTCTTACTCTATGCCTATCTATCTTAGTTCTGCCCTAGGATGGATGATAAGACTATCTATCTACAAGTGAAATGACATCAATTTTATACAATTCTGAAAAGCTATGCCAGCTTTGCCTCTCACTGAGGCTATCTGTCTTGGCTTTACTCCAATTAGCCATGGCTCTCAAGTTTTTCATCACTTCCACCAAGTTGATTTTCGTTCAAATACAGAAAGGAGTTCCATCTAATCTATTTTGACAACACTGTCCCAATGTTGACTATCCATGCACATAAGTGAAACTTGGAACCAACAAAGCCTTGTTTTCAGGTCACCCACATCCAACAAGGAGTTCAATACGGGTTGTGTAGATTAGTGTTTTGAGTGCCGTGTTAAACACGGAGAATGTTTTCTCTGAACCCGTGTTCAATCATGCTATTCTAGCGCATTACAATTGGAAAGAAACCATGTCCAACACGTTTAGAATCCGTAAGATGAAAATGTTTTAAACTTTTGCTACGTTAAACACGGAGAACCAGAAAACAATTTGTTTCGAGCCCGCTCAAAATAAGCTTCAAAACCGATGCCTAAAAACACAACTCAAGACAACCTAAAATGATTAAAGATTAGCAAATTATTAATTTTATAATCAACATATGATTTTAAAAAATGCCAATAAGTACCCTTGTAGCGGTGTAGCTGAAGAAGCCATACCTGCCATTTAGGGGGTCTCAGGTTCAATCCCTACACGATACAATGGAAAAAAATAATCTATTATAAACCATATACAATTTTTGATAAAATGTTTGATAACAAAATTAGTTAGAAGAAGTCCTTCAAAAGGCGTCAAAAGTTTGTTTATATATACGTTACGTTTCAAAGAGTCGGATAATTTTTTTTTGGGGGGGGGGAGGGGGAGGGGGAGCGGTTCAAACCCTGTAGCCCCCCCCTTTGATACGGTTCTGGCCAATTAGCCGTAACTATATCTGCTTATTCCATTTTGTTAACCAATCCTAACATTATTCCTTAACAAAAACTACTTGGCTTCTTGTTTTATTATAACCAGAAGTTTACAGACGCATTAAAAAAAAAAAAAAAAAAAAAAAAAAAAAATCTTGTGAGAAAACATTTCCATTTGAAGGTGATTTAAGAACCGTAACAACTATTTCGGTTAATAGTAACAGTAAACCTTTTATTGCGGAAATAAATCTATAGTTTTTCTTATAGCCTTTTAATTGGGGTCCCCAATTGCCATCAAATGGCTCCCTGAACTGACATACTACTTGAAATACTCTTACTCTATGCCTATCTACCTTAGTTCTGCCCTAGGATGGATCCCTGCCCTAGGATTGACTATCCATGCACATAAGTGAAGCTTGGAACCAACAAAGCCTTGTTTTCAGGTCACCCACACCCAAACAAGGAGTTCAATACGGGTTGTGCAGACTAGTGTTTTGAGTGCCGTGTTAAACACGGTGAATGTTTTCTCTGAACCCATGTTCAATCATGCTATTCTAGCGCATTATAATTCTAAAGAAACCATGTCCAACACGTTTAGAACCCGTAAGATGAAAACGTTTTAAAGTTTTGCTAGGTTAAACACGGAAAACATGCTGAAAACACAACTCAAGACAACCCAAAATGATTAAAGATAGCAAATTATTAATTTTATAATCAACATATGATTTAAAAAAAAATGCTAATCCCCTATTAGCGGTGTAGCGGAAGAAGCCATGCCTGCCATTTAGGGGGTCTTCGGTTCAATCCTTACACGATACAATGGGGAAAAGTAATCTATTATATAACTTATACAATTTTTGATACATTTTTGATACAAAAATAGTTAGAAAAAGTCCTTCAAAAGGCGTCAAAAGTTTGTTTATATATACGTTACGTTTCCAAGAGTCGGATATATATATTTTTTTTTTTGGGGGGGGGGGGGGAGCGGTTCAAACCCTGTAGCCCCACCCTTCGATACGGTCCTGGTCAATTAGCCGTAACTATATGCTTATTCCTTTTTGTTAACCAATCCTAAGATTATTCCTTAACAAAAACTACTTGGCTTCTTTTTTTATTATAACCAGAAGTTTAAAGACGCATTTTGAAGAAAAAAAAAAAAAAAAAAAAAAAAAAAATCTTGTGAGAAAACATTTCCATTTGAAGGTGATTTAAGAACCGTAACAACTATTTCGGTTAATAGTAACAGTAAACGTTTTATTGCGGAAATAAATCTATAGGTTTTCTTATAGCCTTTTAATTGGGGTCCCCAATTGCCATCAAATGGCTCCCTGAAATGACAGACTACTTGAAATACTCTTACTCTATGGCTATCTACCTTAGTTCTGCCCTAGGATGGATGGTAAGACTATCTATCTACAAGTGAAATGACATCAATTTTATACAATTCTGAAAAGCTATGCCAGCTTTGCGTCTCTCTGAGACTATCTGTCTTGGCTTTACTCCAATTAGCCATGGCTCTCAAGTCTTTCATCACTTCCACCAAGTTGATTTTAGTTCAAAAAAGAAAGGAGTTCCATCTAATCTATTTTGACAACACTGTCCCAATGTTGACTATCCATGCACATAAGTGAAACTTGGAACCAACAAAGCCTTGTTTTCAGGTCACCCACATCCAACAAAGAGTCCAACATGGGTTGTGCAGATTATCGTTTTGAGTGCCGCGTTAAACATGGTGAATGTTTTCTCTGAACCCGTGTTCAATCATGCTATTCTAGCGCATTACAATTCTAAAGAAACCATGTCCAACACGTTTAGAACCCGTAAGATGAAAACGTTTTAAAGTTTTGCTAGGTGAAACACGGAGAACCAGAAAACAATTTGTATCGAGCCCGCTCAAAAGAAGTTTCAAACTCGATGCCTAAAAACACAACTCAAGAGAACCCAAACTGATTAAAGATAGCAAATTATTAATTTTATAATCAACATATGATTTAAAAAAAATGCTAATAAGTACCCTTGTAGCGGTGTAGCGGAAGAAGCCATACCTGCCATTTAGGGGGTCTTAGGTTCAATCCCTACACGATACAATGGGAATGCTCTTTGTCATTTCGCAATACTACATGGTTTTATTCTTCGAACACAGGACCATAACCTCTAGCGAAATTTGCTAGTTGTCCTGTAGTTTCAACCCCAGAGAGATTAACATTCTCTGACAGTTCTTTAAACTTTAGGAAAAATTGAGTCCATTGATTTTTAACACCTATTGCAACTTCACTAGCAGCTTTATTACCTTGAACCCATATCCGGGTATAGTCCATAGCTGCTAAGTAAGTGTGAGCCATTGGGAAAGACTATACCCGGATGGGTATAGTGCATGGGTTGTGCAGATTATCGTTTTGAGTGCCGCGTTAAACATGGTGAATGTTTTCTCTGAACCCGTGTTCAATCATGCTATTCTAGCGCATTACAATTCTAAAGAAACCATGTCCAACACGTTTAGAACCCGTAAGATGAAAACGTTTTAAAGTTTTGCTAGGTGAAACACGGAGAACCAGAAAACAATTTGTATCGAGCCCGCTCAAAAGAAGTTTCAAACTCGATGCCTAAAAACACAACTCCAGACAACCCAAAATGATTAAATATAGCAAATTATTAATTTTATAATCAACATATGATTTTAAAAAAATGCTAAGAAGTACCCTTGTAGCAGTGTAGTGGAAGAAGCCATACCTTTATTTAGGGGATCTCAAGTTGGATCCCTACACGATACAAGGGGAAAATTCTTTATTACAATTCCTTAATAACTTTTTTTTACAACAAGATCCCGTGCCTCAGCAAACTGACGTTTACTACCATTTTGATCGACAAAACACCGGTTTTTACGCAAAGAGGGTCAAAATGCCGCGAATGGCCAATCTGGCCAAATTGACCATTGACAAAAATGGCTCTACAGAACGCAGATCAAGGTCATAAATCATAGGCTGATTGATTGTTTGCAGTGATTAGCACTGCAGTGCTACAGTGCTGCAGCGGTTGTTGCAGTGGCAGATCCAGGGGAGGGGCAATGAGCGCACGTGCCCCCCTAACATAGTCTAAAGTAGTGTAATTAACTTAACGCAACTTTACGTTAATTAAACTTACTCCTAACGCAAGTTTATCGGGTCAACCTATTTTGCCCCCCCCCCCCCCTAAAAAAAATCCTGGATCCACCACTGGGTTGTTGCTAGATCATCGGCAGATGATTATCTTTTTAAGTAATTTAATTATATGTCACACACAGGAAAATGTCTTCGGCTTTTTTTTCGTTGGAATCTAGCAAAGAATATGCTAAAAGGAGTCAGGCAGCAGAATCACTGGATATAGGACATCATACCCCAGCAATGTTCAAAAGATACGTGTTTTATATCGTCTTTTCTCAAAAGATACGTGCATTGTATTGTCTTGTATGTGAAGAAGCTGTTATTTGTCAGTTGCATTACCTTTTAAACATCACGTTTTATTAGCTACAAAAGGCCATATATATATATATCGTAATTTCGTTTCAAATGCGCCATTAAATAACTCCCTATTATATTCCAGTGCCCTACTGGCACTGGAATATAAAAAAAAGTGGGAAAAAAAAGAGGACACATCACTGCTACCCGTACAAAAACTGATTTTTCTTGTTGTCCAAGCCAGGAGATTGCAAGTTTCTTGTATGGGGTTTTCGGCCACGGCAATTCCAGTGGGGTTCTTTCTTATTTCGATTTATCGCTGTTTTTTTTAGAGGCTTTAGAAACTAGAATATTTTTGAAATTTCCATAAATTTGTTTTGTAAATATCATTTCATAATTAAGACTAATCACGATGATAGTAACCATTTCTGAATCAGCTACAAAATTGCAATTTTTTTTAATTTAAATGGACAATACTTTTTTTTAGCTATGCGTATACTACTCTCACTTTTACGCTACATTTCTTTTGGCAATATTAAAAATAATAATAATAATAATTCAGATTTGGAAAATTTCAGTTTGTCTATAACAATTAAAGGCAGAAAGTAAAAAATTAATAATAAAGGGGTGATGGCCCCATTGACTTCCAGTTAATAAAGGTAGACCACACTGGAAACATATTTTTATTAAAAGGGAATCTTCAGTAGGAAAAATCATTTAAAAGTCTTCTACTTCAAATCATATTTCTTTGTTACTAGTTGCGTATTAACATTATTTCCTTACAAATTCTTTTTTAAATATATTTTCATATTTCATACAAAATAATAATATTTATATTTTATATATTACATTCACAATTTACTAAACTGGTCTTAGAAAATATCTATTTGTTTATTGAAAAACCAGCCAACCCAAAAAACATCAAGACGGTTGATTGAAAGGTAACGTAAAAAAAAAAAAAAAAAAAAAAAAAAAAAAAAAAAAAAAAACAAACTATAACAACTAACCTGACAGAGAAAACAAAAAGGAATACAAAAAATAAATAAATAAAATAAAATCACTACATCATGCAAAATATTTAACTCGACCAAAATACAACAGGATTTTTTCCCCTTCTGAGAAGCCTTCTTAATTAACTTTTTAAATATGGGTTTGAATTATTTTGATCATGAATTTCAATCTCAATCTATAGCACAATCCAAATCATAACTTAATTACAATTATTTACGAACATAATTATTTTAGTTATAATCATTTAAATTGTCTTGGGGATCGTCTCGTTGCGATTGTACTACGATCCCTATGCGCCAGCAATGGCTCAAGAGGATCTTTATCCGTTTTTTAATTATTTAATTTACAACTTAATCATGGGCGTAGGCAGCATGTTGTGTAGGGGGGGGGGGGAGGGATCTTACTAATACTTCCTGAGGTCCTTTTATTCTGCACTGATATCAGTTATACATATTTTTATCAGTTTTATTCTACACTGAGGACGGTCAAGCGGAGGTTTTGACCGAAATATTTGCATAATTTTTCATTTTTTTCAGTGGCTGTTAATTGTCCTCGTTTTCTTCCTTTCTTCGCGATTTTTTGTTTTTTCCATGTTCTACTTTTCCTGCAACAGTATAACATAAGAGACCCACTTTCCTATTTCCAATTTCCAGAAAACATAAACACCACAAAAGCGATTTGACACAAATCACATTATGGTTAGATTACAGCTTCTTCTAAGAATTCAACTCAAAAGTTTACAGTTGGGCAAAATTAAATATTAAAATTGGTATAGGGGAGACCGGCCCACGTCTAGCCAAAGCAAACAGTTTCAATACAAAACCCTATGGGGCTTCTGGAGGATTATAAACGCTCTGACAGATTGCAGTGTATTTTTTTAAAAAGTCTGACCTTAATTAATACTTTTACCAAAAATTTCAGATTGGATCAGGTTTTATGGTGATTAACTCTGGAATTTTGTTCAATTTTGTCTGAAAGCCTACGCCTAGTTACGAATACTAGAAAACTCGCGTTGTAAACTCACATTGTATTCTCCTATTATTTGACTGTTTTTGGCAGCTTCCGAGACGTGCCATCTTCACCAGTTTGCTGTTAGTATTTTTTCATCCGGTGGGATAGTGAACTCCCATGTTCGGCCACAATACCCAGGGTAAATTCGCCATGCCGTACCAAGGTGTCCAAAAGTGGGCTATCCTTGTAAAAGCTGTGTAAACAGCATATTTAAAGGTTGAAGGCAAGCTTAATGACCAAAACTGTGTTATTTCTGGCGTTGTTTAATCCTGTCAGAACAGTAGGTGAACTGAAGTTTTTTTTTTTCTGTTAAATTTCATTCAAGATAAAATGATTAAAAGTAAAAGAGAAGAGAAAAGAAAAAAAGGTGGCTGTGATCCAGAAGAAAATAAAATAGTAGTTTTTTCTGTCTTATTCTACAACAAGTCAGTTGGGTTCTCTGGAAGTACCATGGGTGTCCCTAGAGGAACGCTGTAAGACTACATAAAAAAAAGTTGAGAAGCTGAATATCCCTCTAAAAAGTCTGGACCTGAATTTCCTTACACCCTGTTACAACCCATGATCAATATTTACAGAGGAACAAGCCAAAAGACTAAAAACTTGCTTGAAAACAATAGCTTATATGCTTTTGACTGCATTCCCCAAGAAGTTTGTAAGATAGTCTACACTTAGGCAATTATTAAAAGCTTAAAAATACTATATAATAGTACCGCAAAGGCAGTGAAAACAGTCGGGAAATTGCATGTGAAGACTAATACTTAGGTTTTATCGATTTATTTAAAAGTCCATCAGTAGAAACTTCAATAAGTACAAGCCTATGACGGACAACTACTTTCAACTGTCACAGTGTAGGAGCTTTCTTTAACAACCTGGATTGAGGCCTATATAAACACATGTTCAGACCACAAGACATTGGAAGTTTTGACGAATCGAAAAAATCCACAAGCCTGGTAAAATCATTGCACAGCGAGGCCAGAAGTAAGTAGGGAAGGTCACGTCGGCAGAAAGAGGTCAGTTGACCACGATTTGTGCTGGTGTTAATGTATTGGGAACACAGTCCCTCTACTTATTTCCCCACAAAAACAGTGTCCGGAAATTTTACTCAGGGGCGCTTTACCAGGAACCATCATGATCAGCTCAGAAAATACTCCTAGCTGGATGACTGCCCCTCACTTATCGTTTTACTTTCAGCATTTTATCAAGGACGTCAGACCCAAAATATCAACAGGAAAAAAATAAGAAAAGCTTAGAACTACTCACTGACCCCCTCCATGAAAAAATATTTTGATGCTAGGATAAAAGCTGTATTTTCCGAAAAGCACTAGTTCTGGAACAGAAGAAAGTCAGACAAGTGAAAAGACTAAAAAGCAAAAGGCGTGTCTCTGGCAACAAGAGTTACAGTTAGAGTGACGATTCTGACGTAGATGATCCTGTATGCAACAACTCTTCAGACCCCAGCATAGACATTGAAGACAAGCCCCGTACCAGCAACTTCTAATTTTACACTGAGAAAATCAAGGCTGGTGATTACATTCTGATTCAGCTGAAGAGCAAGAAAGGCAATTATGTTCACAATGTTATCATTATCAAAAGTAGCAACTGAAGAACTTAAGGTCCTCTTTTGGAAGAAGACTGGAGCAAGAGACTTTGCGCTAACTGACGAGATGAATAGTGTCTTAAAGACAGAAGTTGAAATAAAACTTCCACCACTGAAAGGTAGAACACTAAGATTAGCGGAGCGGCTTACTTTTGGTGTTGACGAGTCAATGTATAATTTGAAATTAATACTCTTTATTTTTTTTTAAACCTTAATGAAATTCATTTTTTAGTTTTTTATGCTGACCATATTCTTTCTTAATTTTATAGCCGAAAAACAAGCTTTAATGTTCCCCTGGTCACTTTTCTTTTTCTTTTGTCCGGTGGCCAAACGTAAGGCAGAGACGACTGAAGCAGTGCCGGGATGGCCCAGGTTTGGCACTCTTGACCACTTGGATAGAGAGGCATCCAGGTGGAAAAATGGCGGAGTATTTCTAATTGTCTTTTTCAAGGATGGTATTGAATGAGTTACTTTGACATGCTCAGCAACTTCTTATCGCTTGAATCAATTCATGGAGAATTAAACAAGTCAAAATCAGTCGATCGTGGGCCAGTCTCCTATCTATATATTGGACCGAAAATCAATATTGAAGATCGAAATGTAAATGTTGATATCGCAAACGATATTTGGAAATTTCTGTGTATTTCCAGCTTTTTTAACCACCTACCAGGTAACATCCAACAAAAAATTCCAACATACGAAAAGTTCTCGCTAATATCTATCGTAAATTTGAAGTTCTGGGGGGGGGGGGGGGGGTAGGGCAGCTGCTCCCCCTCCTGCCCCCCCCCCCCTCCCTACGCCCATGAACTTAATCAGATTTCAAACGTTTTAACAGTTTTAACCACAATCACGATCGTTTTAAATATAATTATAGGCCCGTTCTTTTGCACTAAGATCTTACATCTAAGATCTCACATCTTTCTTCAAAGATTTCCGTTCTTTCAACTCATCTTTGTTCTAAGATCTTACAGCTCACTGATGTTAGCAAAATGTGTGAAATACGCCATCTTTCTGCTATATAGAACAATGATGATATACTCATCATTGTTCTTAGACCGCTGATCAAAGCTGAATGATGAAAGACGTTTGCAAAAGAACGCTATAAGATGTTAGTGCTAAGATTTCACTTTTAAGCGTTCTTTGTCAAAAGATGTAAGACCTTAGCACAAAAATGAGTAACAGAACGGCCCTTATAATGTGTACATCTTTAATCCCTATTTTATCAAATATTTTAAGCAGAATTTAGTTGTGACATATATCAAATCACTATTAATTACAGCTGCAACAATCTGAGTTATGGCCGATCTAGTTGAATCGGCGAGTGAATAATTGAAGTAGAAAAAAACAAAACAAAAAAACATACATCTTTTTTCTCATCAGTCTTCTCTTCCCCCTCCTCCTCCTTCTCTTCTTCTCCTTCCTCCTCAACCTTGATATCATTCCTGACAGCAATTGCATATCCATAGTGATCGTGATGACCCTCTGTTCTACAATGGCGATCATAAACCATCTCCACATGGCTAAAATAAAGATTACAAACGTTGCAATGATAAATGGTCCTTCCTTTAGGGACCGATTTTGGCAACATTTTATCCTCTTTGGCCTTAGCCTGATCACCTTTTGATTCCTCTTCCTCTGTAGGGTTAGCTGGATCATATTCTTCAACTTGTACGACCTCACCTTCTAACTTTTCAGCTTCCTGGGGTGATTTTGGAACAAGGTCATCACCTTCAAATTCATAGAGTTTCTGGAAAGAGTCCGGTTTTGAATATAAACACAAAACATACTTTTCTGTACATCATGGGTGTGTTGCACCGCTTAATTATCGTTAATGGTAATTAATTATAGTAAAGCACTAGACGAAGGAACTTTCAAGAATGGGTCCAAATTATAAATTACACCCTGGCAAGGTCTTTTGAAGCATCTGCCCCTATCCTCTCGAAAGGACACTTAACCTTAAAGAACTTGCATAAGCTTTGGGGTATGAGTGATACCAGATAGCGACAAGTTAAATTCAACTTACAGTCGCCTGTCCTCCACATTTTCCCAGGGATTTGCTATACAATGCTCTAAGTATATCCGTTTTAGGATTCCAGAATTCTCTGCCCAGAAAACCTGTAGTAGTGAGGTAGGGGATGAAACTTTCAGGGATGGATTCAGAGCAAAAATTATAACATCATAATATCTTTTGAAGTATCTACCTCTATCCCCCCCAAAGGGCAGTAACTTTACAGCACAAACGAGACCCCAAGAAAATATTTATAGCCTTATAAATTTGTTAAATCCAGATTTATAAGACATTAGTAAGACATATATAAGAGAATAGAAGACAATACAAAGAAAATGTATACTTCAAACTAAAAGCTGTTTAATGTAAAAATTAAAAGTAAAGGTAGCATTCTTTAAAAATCATTATTTAAAAAAATGACAATTAAATTGTATAGAAGAATAGGAGAGCTAAAACAGAGTAAAATTGCCGTTTTTTACTTTTAGGCTGTTCACGGGTTGTACTAATATATACCACTAAAAAGAATAGAATCAGTTTTAATCTTGTGAAAAAACGTTCAACCTTTGGGTTAATTTTTGAAGTTAATCCAGGAGAGGGTTAAAGAGTTTGACCCCCCCCCCCCCTACTGTTTGCCCGACTCATTAAAACGTAATTAAAATGCACAAAAATAAATTTTTGATGCCTTAGGAATGCAATAAAATTGTGGAATCAGTTGAGAGTGCAATCCTTTTCTCTCATTTTGATGGAAAAAATTGATATAGGTAAGACCACAGCTTAACAGCGCAAACGAGACCCCAAGAAAATATTTATGCCCTTATAAATTTGTCAAATCTAGATTTATAAGACATTAAAGAATTTGAAAAAAAAAAACTTAAATTTGAAAAATCCTAATATGGCTTATAATCGTTCTTAATTCTATGCAATTATGTTTACAAAACCAAGAGTAAAAGGAAAACAGACTCAATATAAAATTAAGGCAAAACTAATAGACAATTGACCTGCCTTTTGTACAATTTTCCATGCCATTGAAATAGGGAAGGAGTAGATAGAAGCTTAAAAAAAGTATTCCAAAGGAGTAATTTAGGCTCTGAATTCATTCCCGAAAGTTTTATTATTCTAACAACTATTTTTCAAGATAGTAAAGAGCACCTCATGTAGAATTTATACCTTAATTATTTTGAATTTTACCGTAATTAGTGCCAGGGAAATTAGTGCACTCAATTAGTGCTTCGTTGGGTGAAAAGTAAGAAAGTTTTTTTTTTTAATCCTTTTCACATGAAAACTTTAATTTCATTTTATTCTACTCGGCAAACCTTTTGACAAATTTATACCGACAAATTATTCTATACTATCGACAATCAAATTAAATTGTAATATTCTTTTTAAAATATTTAGTAAAGACAGTTATCTTCACAAAAATCTATTATAACTATTCTAAGTATGTGTGACGTCATGTAACAGTAGATATGAATTTTTTTTCCAAAATTAAGGCCCCAGACGAATTATCAGTAAGTCGTCACCTATCTAGACAGTTTGTCACACCGGCAAGTGGTGGAATACAAATTTTCAGGAAAAATTATAGAGTAGTTATCGAGAAAAATTCATAGATAAATAATAAATATACAATTATTGTTCGTTTAATAGGATAAGACTATTTTCGGTCCAAGACAACAGGTAACAGAAAACGACATGCAATTTGTGATTGCTATAAGTGCAGAATGGGCTACAATAATAGCCCCTTGCATTAAGGGGCTAAATTTGTTGTTATAAAACATTTTAGGCTGAAAGGAAGAAGCAAATAGTCAACCATCATTACCCACAATTGAGTCCTGAAACACACCCCTAGCAAACATTTTACTTGACAAGGAAGAACTTTTTTGTAATCATACTTTGTCCGATACCAGATAATAACGATGACATGTCTTGTCAGTAACGAATATAGATGCTTGATCATCAAAACATGACCATCAAGTATGCAAAACATTACATATACAAGCATGGATTTACGAATAGGCCCACTAGGCCCGGGTCTGGGGATACAAAATCCCCGAGGGGACAAAAAATTATCACTGAAGGATTTTTTTCTTAACAAAAATTGGATTGATGTGATTTATGGGCAAAGTGTCAGGTGCACTCCTCCGCCACGCTTCTTATTCACAGAAAAGTAATCTTAAAACAACATAGGAATTCCGTGGCCACTCATAAACTGTCAAATATCTCCCAATAATGGTAGTTGAGAGTTCGGTATCACATCTCTCTTTCATTACTTTTCGCTCATCCGTTCCGTTTCGTTCAGGGCTTCCACTATCCCCAAATTTTTAGGGGGTTTCCCGAAGATCTTGCAAAAACGAAGCGGCAAAAACGCTTTCGCCTAGGAGGGTCAAAGCTTTAAATCCGGCCCTGTTCATATATAAGTTTTATAACATTCTATTTCTTTCAAAGCAGTAGTATATATATATATATATATATATATATATATATATATATATAGCTGTTATATATAAACAGGTAAAATTTGAGGAAAAACAAGGTAAAACTGTATATGACTAAAGAGATTAAGAGGATTTGGCGGTGTTCCTTTGAAGGTTTCTTCAAATAAATGGACCATTAATTAGATTAACTAAGATCTAAGATATCTTGGTCATAGAAAAAAAAAATATCTTGTTTTAATGTGATAACCACTTAAAATGAATATGAGATTCATTTTCAAAGATTGGCAGAAATGTATTCTTAAATATGTAAAATAAATAGTCAGCAAATAAATAAAAATCAATAGAATCCCTATATTTAATGAACATTAAAAAAAAAAGATTTTCTAAAGTATCCCACATTTTGGGATACTAAAGGTTTTCTAAAGTATCCCGTATTTTGGGATACTAAAGGTTTTCTAAAGTATCCCGTATTTTGAGGTTGCTGGCTGCTGAAAGGAAGCTCGGTTCTGATGGGAGTCAAATTTCACACCAGCGGCTGGATTTCATGTCTACCTGACGAAAAATCATGAACAATCTCTTCACACTGGCAAATATTCATTTTATTTCTATTTTGGTTCTGAACTGAAAAATTCAGAATACCATTAGACAACTTACTAATTTTACTATGTTTTATTTCATTCAATTAAATAAAATTTAATTTAATATTATTTAATTTAATTGAACTACGTTTTATTATTAATTGCCTGAATTATTTATATTTAAAGTATTTAGAGAATTTAACCGTTTGTTTGATTTTGAAGAATTGAGGTTAAAGGTATTCCGTTAGTCTTTATTAATGTCACGTGATAGAAAATACTTGCAAATGCACTGAGAAGAATATCCACAAGGATTGCATAAAATAGGTTTGAATACGGAGCGATACGGAAGGAAACTCAAAAATGTCAATGAAAAATCCCCATTCGGAGTGACGGAAAACAAAAAATAAAGCCGCAATACATAACTATTAAATCAGTTTTCCAATGACTTACCTACTAAACTAAGCATTTCTTTTAAAGTCACACTACTATATTAGCTCAATATTCTTCTTTTTGTTTGGATTAGTACAGAGACGCTTTCGCAAAATCTCATCACCGGAATAAAATTCCGAGTCATGCAGAGCTTTGTTACAGCTGGTTCGAACTGTGGGTCCCAAAGTTCAAAAGTTCTAGGGCCAGAGTTAATCAACTAGTTTAAAAAATCTGTATGCTTTCTATCTGAATAAGGTACGGGGGATGTTTTCTCCAGCCAACAAAGCTATATTTAAAACAAGTACAAATCTACATGTTTACGACTGCTAAAAATGCACTACTCTCCCTCTATTTTAGATGCGTATCTAAAATATAATCTCTAACTTATTAGACAGAGAAATTTCCTAAGGAAAATTCACGAGATTCCTGCAGCCATTCTTATCTCGCCTGATGATGTCCCTTCGACTGTTTTCGTATCTCGGCAAATTTTAACCTGTCAGTATCAGTTTAAAGTATTGAGGTCATCAAAATAAACATTTTCTACCCCCTGGACCCAAATTAGGTCTAGTTATACCCGAAAATTGCGAATCGCTAAGATTTATTTTTGGTTGGTATAAAATTATGAAGTTTTTAGCCCATTATCACAGCAAGATTTTTATTCTCGTTAGTTTCTTATTTGAATATTTTACATACAGCCGAGGGGTGCAGCAAGTGTGGAAAAATTCCCCTCCATGCATTTACAAGTATTAAGATACCCTCAAAAGAGGGTTGGGGAGTAGCTCAGGCCAAAGAGCCCTCCTTCTCCTCAAAAGAGGGAAAACCAGTGATCTTGAAAATTCGATTTGATAATATTATGCTGTGACAGTTATATCATTTATATTAAGATCTGATATAACTAACGACCTGACTTACCTTCGTTTGACAAGTTAATTCAGAGGTAAGTAGATAGAAGTAAATATCTGATTATACAATGTACATTACCTCACTGTATATTTTCAAGTAGTAACAAACCGACACGAGAGGGGGGGGGGGTAAGTTAGTCCAAAGAGCCCTCCCCCTCTCAAAAAGGGCAAACAAATGGTGTTTAAAATTCCATTTATTTTTGCAATGTTATGATAGTTATCTTATTAATATTAAGATATTTATATTAGCTTTTTTGTATTAATCATTTTATATTAATTAATTATTCTATATAATATTGTTTTACATTAATTATATTAACTTATTACTTATTTATATTAACTAAACGAAGGATAAAGTTTGTTCACTATTGATTCTATTTAATTTGAAGAAGCAGACTTACCTCCGTTGGTCAAGTTTACAGATAGAAAGCTCAGCGACAATTAGAAACTTTTTCCACACAGTTCTCTTAATCGAAAGATGTTAATTACCATACTACCCAATTATCAGAGTTGAAAGATAGCGTCAATGATATTATCATTTTTCTCTTTATTCGTCTAGATTCAAGGACAAATTATTTCCAGAGCCTCCGAAGACGGACGTACAAGAGGAAAGGGGAAGCATCCCCTCGCCCCGCGATTTTTTAGGAGAATGATAACAAATTCCACCCGCTGTGTATATGCTGGTCTCTGGATACATACCTTCAAATGTTTAGCTGTCAGGAAATGCTCATCTCGATCAATACGACTATGGAAGTCTTCATTGCACATGTAGCATTTTGGATGAATAAACGCTTTCAATGACAGATGGGTCTTAGATTTTCTGTGACGAAAAAGGCTGCCACTGAAATCAGCGTCACACATGTTGCAGTGTTGCATGGCACCTGGTACGTAGCGACGATCGTTATTTTTTTCACGCTTTTCTTCTTGGAGCTGTAAATTAGGATGTTAAAATAATTTGTAAGTGTGCGAACTAGTATATCAAAATAATTTGAAAATGTGCGAACAAGCCAAAATTTTCGGCAAAATATTTAACAGCCTTCACAAACATGTATAACTTTAAATCCACACTTGGAATTAAGAAGTGAAATTCTAATTACTATTTTGGTTGCAGCTGCAACCCAGTAAAGAAAAAACAAACAACTGCAGCCATAAAAAAAAAAAAACCCGAACCCTCTTCTTGATATCAGTGGATTCGGTAAAAATTATAGAGAAAGAGAGAGAGAGAGAGAGAGAGAGAGAGAGAGAGAGAGAGAGAGAGAGAGAGAGAGAGAGAGAGAGAGAGAGAGAGAGAGAGAGAGAGAGAGAGAGAGAGACGGGAAGAGAAAGAGAGAGAGAGAGAGAGAGAGAGAGAGAGAGAGAGAGAGAGAGAGAGAGAGAGAGAGAGAGAAGAGAGAAAGAGACGGGAAGAGAGAGAGAGACGAGAAGAAAGAAAGAGAGAGAGAGAGAGAGAGAGAGAGAGAGAGAGAGAGAGAGAGAGAGAGAGAGAGAGAGAGAGACGGGAAGAGAGAGAGAGAGAGAGAGAGAGAGAGACGGGAAGAGAAAGAAGGGAAGAGAGAGAGAGAGAGACGGAGAGAGAGAGAGAGAGAGAGAGAGAGAGAGAGAGAGAGAGAGAGAGAGAGAGAGAGAGAGAGAGAGAGAGAGAGAGAGACGAGAGAGAGAGAGAGAGAGAGAGAGAGAGAGAGAGAGAGAGAGAGAGAGGGAGAGAGAGAGAGAAAGAGAGAGAGATATAGAGAGATAGGGAGTGAGAGAGATATATAGAAAGAGATATATATAGTGAGAGAGAGATAGAGAGTGAGAGATAGATCTATAGAGAGAGAGAGTGTGAGATAGTGAGATATAGATAGATAGATAAACAGAGAGAGAGAGAGAGAGAGAGAGAGAGAGAGAGAGAGAGAGAGAGAGAGAGAGAGACGGGAAGAGAGAGAGAGAGAGACGGGAAGAGAGAGAGAGAGAGAGAGAGAGAGAGAGAGAGAGAGAGAGACGGGAAGAGAGAGAGACGAGAGAGAGAGAGAGAGAGAGAGAGAGAGAGAGAGAGAGAGAGAGAGAGAGAGAGAGAGAGAGAGAGAGAGAGAGAGACGGGCAGAGAGAGAGAGAGAGAGAGAGAGAGAGAGAGAGAGAGAGAGAGAGAGAGAGACGGGAAGAGAGAGAGAGACGGGAAGAGAGAGAGAGAGAGAGAGAGAGACGGGAAGAGAGAGAGAGAGTCAATGATTACCATGTTAGTTGCGGTGTTCCCAGGGGTCCCCTCTCGGTCCTCTTTTCTTCTCAATATACATTAATGACATTCATCAAGCAATCTGTGATTTGACAATAAATGTTGGAAATGGAGACGAAACGTGTAAACCTAGGAAACCTCTTGTCCTGCTTGCTGACGATACGAATTTTTCAGCTGTGGAGCGCACCGAAGCTCAGCTATTAGGGACACTGAGTAATGATATGGAAAAAGTGGCGAAATGGCTAAGGCTAAACAAGCTGAAAGTAAATCCCAGCAAATCGGGGTTCGTTGTCAGGGGCAGATCACCTTCATATTACCCCTGGTTGCAAGAGATTAGAGTAGGAGACTCGACAATAAGACGTCAGAAGTCAGTGAAATACCTAGGCGTAATAATTGATGAAACACTAAGTTTTTCAGAACATGTACAGTGTATATCGTCAAAAGTAGCAAGGAAGATAGGTATGATAAGAACGTTAAAGCATCAGTTTCCTCAGAATGTTTTGGGTCTTTTATATTTCTCATTAGTCCTTCCTTATTTACTATGATGTTGTTCAGTTTGGTCTGGAACATTTTATGTTCACCAGAAACCTTTGCGCGTTCTCCAGAATTCAGCTATGCTTGCTATTTATGGAATCGATAGACTTGCCTCACTTAGAATTATTTATCCGCGAATCCGTACTTTACCATTTTCAGGATTGTGCTTATTTTATGAGCTTCAACTAATGCATGATATTATTAATAACATTGGTCCAATGTTATTTCCAATGTTGTTATTGCTCCTGTCTGTTTAACGAGACAGGTTGGTATGTATAGAAGGCCGATTAGAGTGTTTGCGAGGTCTGCTTTCTCTGCTCGTCATATTCTTCCGGTGCTGTGGTCTCAGACGCCATCTTCTATTAGGGATATTGCTGAAAGGTCTGGCTTCCGTGAGCAGTTGAGGCACCATTACTTGCAGGTTTACGAATTCTAATATTTTTTTTTTCTCAAGTGGTTCTATATGTTATATATATATATATATATATATTTTTTTTTTGGAGTGGAGTTTTTGGTTGGAGTGGCAATACAAGCCCAGGTTACTGGGCTTCATGCTTTTTTGTTGATTTGTTTTGTGAACGAATTATATCTCCATTGAAAAAAAAAAAAACTACTTTGAACTTTTGTTGTTGCTCTTTACATTATTTAATTCATCTTTTTCACTATATTTCCTAACTCATGTCAGCTATAAAAATTAGGCAGAAAAAAGGACTAACAAACCTGTGAAAGCAATCTTAATGATTCAATACGAGCGTTGTGTACTTCTTCAGTTCTCTTCAAAACATCATTATGCATCGCTCCTTTCAAGTGACGCTCAAATGACTGCAAAAAGTTATTACAATTAATCTATTATAATGAAGCAAACCAAAAACTTGTTTCTTCCCCTAACCCTTTACCCCCCTTTCCCTTCCCTCTCTCAATCACTTTTTTTTACTCTGTACCCACTATCTTTCTCTCCCCTGCACTCTCTCTTTTTACCTTCAGGGAGAAGAAAAGCGTTGCATACTTTTTCAGTTTTCCTCACAAGACCATTATGCATCAGATCTTTCAAGTGACGCTCAAATGACTTCAAATACTACTAATAACAACTCACCGCAGCACCAAGCCTTCAGAGGCGAACACAGCTAAGCAAGCTCATCCTCCATCCCATCCCAATAATTGCTATTCGACTTCAAAGAGTAACAGGAAATACTCAAGCATCAAGAGACTTAGGATTACAATGAACCAAGGGAAAAGAATCAAACAACAAAACAACCATTTCTTTCCTTCTCATATTCTCTTCCTTTACCCTCTCATAATCACAGTAACTTTCACACTCTTTTCAAACCACATCCTCCTTTTCAACCTCCCCTTTCTGGGGAGACCGAAAAAGTACTGTTTGCTTTTCAGTTAGTATTACAACCTCATTATACATCGCTTCTTTCAAGTGACCCTTAAACGAATCCAAATTATAATAGAAACTACTCTATTTTCCAGACGCTCAGGATTACAATGAACCAGGACAAAAAAAAAGAAGAAGAAAAAGACCAAAAAACTTTTTCCCTCCCTAGTTCGTTCGTTTATTCTTCTCCCTCCCTCACTCTTTTCCCCCTCTGTCCCTCTGTGGAGAGGACAGGTGTTTTTCAGTTTTCCTCACAACATCATTAACAATCGATCCTTTCAGAATATTGCAGTCGTTGACACTCAAACGACTGCAAATAATAATTATACAATTGTTTCTTCCCTCACTTTTTATCTCCCTCATTGTCTTTGTCCACCTCTGCTTTTCTTTCTATCGATTTTTCTTTCGCCCTGCTCCTTCCCTCACTCTCCTTCACCTTTTGGAGAAAAGAAGAAGCGCCTAATTTTTACCCTGCATTCCTCCCTCACTCCCATTTTCTCCGTCTCCCCTCTGTACTACTTCTTCCGTTTGTCTCAGAATCTTACATTGATGTTCAAGTGATGCTCAAACGAATGCAAATAGTAATCAAATTACATTATCATCCAGGGGCTTAGGATTACAACAAACCAAAGCAAAAGAAAACAAACAAGAAACAACTTGTTTCTGTCCTTCCCTCTGTCCCCGTGGCCCTTTCTTTCAAACTTCAACCCAGCTCCTTTCCTCTGGTGGAGGGGGAACGTTTTTTACATCTTCAGTTTTGATCGCAACATCATTATACATCGATCCTTTCAAGTGACACTCACATAACTGCAAGTAGTAATCAACATTACTCTATAACCCAGAGACTTATCGGAATATGAGCTAATTAAGTAGACTGTCGCTATCACACCAAAAGATTACGTACTTACACTTCTGAGATAATTCCTCAAAACTGTTCCTCAAAGATAATTACCTAAAAAAGCCTCCCTCAAAGGCAGGAGCAAAGTAAATCAGGAAAACCAAAATGTGATTCGATATACTTTGCCCTTTAGACCATCCCGTCAAGAACTACAATACCTAACACGGCAACTTCACTAAATACGTCATTCATCCCAAATTTTGACAGAATCTTCCCATTACAGTACCATGGAGGGGAAACAGGAACAATTTACAATACCGGAAATACTGAATACACAAAGAAGAAATATCATCATATTATCAGCTAAGACTTATTAAATCCTATAACACCATTCAGTGTTAAAGAACTCCACTGTGGTTATTTTCTTAATCATTGAGGAGCTATGGATTTGATATTTACTATCAACAACAGCAATACGCGCTCATTTTAATATCCTCTTTGTGCGAATGAATAGCCTCAAATGTAAACTAGAGTTTAAATTAATTCATCTAACAAAAAAATAATAATGTACAAACACAAAAGAATACAGAAAACGGTCAGAGAAACAATAAAAGTGGGGAATGAAGGAGTTACAAGTTCAACATAGGGAATTGACAGAGAAGCAAGTAGAAGAAAAAGTGACATTTTCTTTTCTTTGAGAGATAAAAAAATAGGGGTTTAGAGAAAGAGCGAGTGCGAGATAGAGAAATAAAGAAAGGAAGTGAATAAAACAGACGAATGGAAAGACAGAAAGAGACAGTTCGCTGACGAGTAACTTACTTTTTTCGAATTTACGACATGAATCACGTGGCATAAACAATAGGATGTCATCTAAACAAATAACCTAATACTTTTAGATACTAAAACTAACTAATATTATTCGGTAATGAATAGTTGTTTTTTTTTTTGTTAAACAACTAAGTCTAAGTAGAGAAAGAGATAGAGAGAGGGGGAGAATAGAAAGGGGAAAGAGAGAGGAGGAAAAGAACGAGGGAAAGAAAGTCGAGAAGCAGAGGGAGGAAAAAATAAAGTATGGGAGATGGCAAAACAGAGGAGAGAGAAGGAAGGGAGACAGAGAGAAGAAAAGTGAGAAGAAAGGGAGATCGAGAAATAGTCAGGAAGTGAAAGGACCACAGGAATGGAGAGGGGGGAGAGAGTGGAGGGAAAAATAGAGCGAGGGACAGAAAAACAAAGAGAAAGGGGAAGTAAAGATTATAATAAGGTTATTGAAAATGACTGGAAGAAAAAAGCTTACCGGTCCATTCCAAACTTCTTTGTAGCAAAGATGGCAAAAGAAGTATCTCTTGGGAAGACCTTTGTAGGGGGTGTTGTCTTCTTCGTCTTTACCCTGACGTGTACCCTGAAATAAATATTTTAGTTTCCCATTTAATTAAATCAATAGAACAAAACCCAAGGGCGCATCCATAACTTATTCGGAGAGGGGGGTACAAAAAAAATTTAAAAAACGCATCAAAAATTTGTTAATATGCATTTGTGTTACCATTTAACGAGTCAGGACAAAGAAGATACACCTGTGGGTAAACAGGTTCTTATTTTGATACTTAAAGAAAGCTTAATCAGCCTTGTTAAGGGATTCCAATTCTTAAAACCCTTAAACAATTTTATGTCAAACGGTGTAAACGTGCCTCCATTTGAACTGAAACAAATCTTCAAAGTCTCTTCCTTACTGGTTCAGTGGAAACTTACATCAGTAATGTATATTTCAAAAATTTATGAAAAATCGAGCATTCCATTTTCGATGAGACCCTACATAAACAGTTAGTTTTCAGTAGTAGTGGGTACCGAATAAAAAAAAAAGAAAAGAAAAATTTATGGATGAAAAATCAATAAAAAACAGAAAAGGGCACCACATAGCTTAAGGATATGTCTTTCCATTGAAGGATTGGTAACCAACAGGTTATTGAAATGTGATATTTACGGACAAACAGCCTTGCCAAATTAAATTAATTAGTCTTGCTTATTGTTGCACTATTCAACGTGACAACACTGGGGTATATTACCAACTTCTGAAACTTGTAACGGCTAAAAGAAAAATCTTAAAAAATTGCAGTTTCTAGGCATGATAGATCAAGGATGCGTCCAAAAGGGCAAATTTTTTTTTATTTTGGTGCCCTTAGTACTTCAAATGGACATATTAAAACAGAACCACCGACCACCACAAAAAACCTTCAATACAGGCATTTAGCTGAGAAACACTAAATAAAAGAAATATTACGAACAAAAGAGAAGGAGATTGAGAATCCCTTAAAGAAATAAGAAAAAATTAGAGAAATAGAGAGGTTAAAGATCTCAAAAAGATTAAGAAGAAATTAAAGGTAAGTCTTACTTTTGATGGAGTCTTGTCCTTCTTTCCATTTTCTTTATCACCAGCTTTACCTCTGGAGAGAAAGAGAAATATGCAATCAATTAATCAAGACTACAAAAGAAATAAATGAAAAAAAAACTTTCCGAAAAGTTGGGCAGAAATCACAAAAAAAAAAACCTAATCATAGCACATAGCCACTTAACTATACATGAACCGGAATTATGAGTTTCCAAAGAGGACTGCAATTAAAACCTGGCCGTACACAAGCTATCCTTTTTATGCCCATGTCAAAACTAACTTATTCAATCGCTACATTTTGAACTGTTGTCCCTGATTCAATTCTATAAGATAACATATATTGCAAAAAGCCTGCGGGCCATGGCAACACAGAATACAGTCTACAAACAAAGCTCAGGAACAAGATACAATTTAGATAAAGCATACAAAAAAATAATACAAGAAAAGAAAAAAAACAACAACAAAAAGACAAAAAAGAAACATCAAGGTTCAACATTTCAACCGACTAACACCCATCATAATAAAATGCACATCCTAAAAACCGTAACAAGCTATCCCCTCAAACATGATTCCCTATGTTTAATCCCTAAACGAAGAAACTTACACAACTGTTTAATAGCACATGTGTTCCTCTCACCCATCCGCTCAATTAACCAGCATTCACTCCTAAACACTCGTCCAAAACATTCATTCTGCAACTCCGACAGCTCTTCACACTCGGATACAAAATGAAATACACACTCATTCACACATCCACACAGGGCAAAAATATGGGCCAGCCTAAACTTTTCGAAAAATTTCCTTCTCTCACCTAAATCCAAACTATCCCCTCTTATCAACAAAAATATCCTCAAATTCTCTTTATTCAACCCAAATTTAAAATAAACCTCCTCCACCCAAAACTATTAGGCTTGGGATACGACCTCAAAGACATAGATTGGTCCTTATTAGTTTGCCACTATTGGATTTCTTGGTCATTTAGGGTTCGCTGGATTTCCTCCATACTGACACGCTTTCACCCTTTGGGGCTTTTCTTTTATTCCACATCTCGGAAAGGCCACAAAGGTCCAGTATTGTCTTGACCTGATTTGGCTATGAATCGCGTCTACCGTCCTTCAAACTCTCCAAATAAGCTGACTTAAGAAGCCAAATTCTCAGTAGCAGCCCCTGGGGTCCATAGTTGAACATCTTCTACAAAACTTCTCCCAGTAATAGTTAAAATTGCTCGGCATCTCAAACTACTGAACGAGATGATCCCGTCTTAAGAGGAGCAACTGTAAAGGGTAGATAATATGAAACCCTGAACAATAGCCCCTCCAAAAGGTGGAAAGGAGTGGCTCACCGCTATTCCGACAAAATAGCCACGAAACTCCTTTTCCCCTGGAGACAAACAAAACCCCTGTCCAAATGGCATCCAGTCTGAGCTACTTAAGTCGGGCCAAGAAGAACTGGTAAATTATCAATCATAAAGTAATAAAATGGGGAGAAGATTCGAACCAGTTCTCCACATCGGGGCGAAAGCCACGATTGTTCCCCTTCATAAGAAGAACGAAAAAAGCGACTGTGACAACTAAATACAAATTAGCCTGGCAAGCGAACCGGCGAAGATCCTTAAACAAAGTCTCCTTGACCAACTTAAGCCCATAACAGACCGTGCCTCATAGGAATATCAGGCTGGCTTTTCAAGAGATCAGTCTACCATTGATCAAGTCTTCTCCACTAGGCAACGAATGCAGAAATATATCAAGATCGCAAACGTACTCCTTTCACTTTTCATCGACTTCAAACTTTTTTATTGGACATGGCGTAACGGGATTTAAAACATGGTCCTACACTATGGAACGCAATACTCTGGTATTCCCTGTCTCTAGAAATGCCGCTGCCACGCCTAAGGACTGCATGCCAAGACTGAATCAATTGACTCTGAAAAGTTTTCTTAACTCATTCCGGTTTAAAGAAAGATAACTTTCGTAATATATAAGAAAAAAAACTATAAGAACTGATTACAAAACTGCAGAGATCAAGACGAAGAAGATTGCACCCTTTCGCGGACCAAGAGAGAAATACGGCCAATCAGAACAAAGCTTAATTCAAAGTGATAATAAATGAATCCTAAGTCATATTCCACACGATATCAAAGGGAAAATAAGTGAGTCAAACGGAAAGATAAAATTTGGAACTAGCCATTCAGATATCACGAAATATGGGGACCAAAAAAATAGACAGCCAAACATTATTTTAAGCAGAGTTGAAAGCACACAGAATTAACAGGGGAGGAGGGATAGGACATTTTTCTGATACTCAAATGGGTGTCCCCATGACACCTAACTTCCAGGAAGAAACACACATTCGCCCCAATACCTTGCAGAACTAACCTGTTTAAAAATTCATTCGTGCCGTTTTTTTTACTTATGCCCTTAATAAAAGGCGGTAGGACTAGGATTGTAAAAGACAGCACCATTTTGTATGCATTTTTTTTTCTTTATCAACCATAGCTGTTTTGAAATAAATGATTCTTCGTTCTTAAAACTAAATTTTATTGTGTCCCTCGCTGAAAATCGATTTTCCCTTAGAATTTTCTATTAACGGTAATTCTGTGTGGGAAATCAAACACAATAGATATAATACACAGACACACGTGTACGCATGCCCTGTTAGCCACCAAACGACTCCCACAGTTGGCTTTAATGGTTGATTAAATAAAAAAAACAAGATTTTTAAACTGAAAGTAAGGAGCGACATTAAAACTTAAAACGAACAGAAATTATTCCGTGCATGAAAGGGGCTGTCCCCTCCTCAACGCCTCGCTCTTTACGCTAAAGTTTGACTTTCTCACAACTCTTATTTTTTTTAAACAATAAAAATTTTACCGTAAAGCGCGAGGCGTTGAGGAGGGGACAGCCCCTTTCATATACGGAATAATTTCTGTTCGTTTTAAGTTTTAATGTCGCTCCTTACTTTCAGTTTAAAAAACTTGTTTTTTTTTATTCAATTTCTGATCGTTTTTTAGTTAATGCAGCTTTTATTTTGGCTCATCGTCATTGAATAAGTAAACAAAATTTGCATAAAATTTTACTTTTCTTTTGCTGAATGGCTGTCTCTAAATTTGGTTCTGACATAATTTACAAATTAACTTACGTAACGAACTTCTATATTCGTATATTTTTCTTCTGGCAAAAAATACAAAGTTGCAGATTTTTGCAGATATGACCTTGAAAACTATGTAATAGGGTTTTCTGATACACTGAATCCACAGTTCATAGAATTATCCAGTATGATCATTCCCGATCTCCCCCATTATAAAAACCGGACCGGAGTGCGAGTGCTCCGGAAACCGTTTTCGCAGAGATAAACATAAGCGGTCTCAGATCTTTTCACGTGTAGACAAGTCAGATTTCCCTTGGACGTGAAACTTGGCTTCAACATTGGAACAATAATTTTGAAGGAATTAATTTTAAGTTTATTAATTCCAATACATACATGAAAATCGGTAGTCAGTAGTGTAATGTTATTATTAGATGTTTTTAGAATTAAAAATAGGTTTCGAAGTCTCAAGTTGGTTTCAAAGGCATTTTGAGAAAGTTTCTGCCAAAATACGTGTTCCAGGGTAATTGGACCGCTGATGGCAGATCAAATGAGAGGAGCTGTTTGTACGCGCCGATATATATATATATATATATATATATATATATATATATATATATATATATATATATATATATATATACACTACGAAAACTTTACGAAAAAGAAAGTCTTTTTTTAAAGAAAAGTAAAGGCCATATTAAACTTAAGATCAGTAGAAATAGAAGCCTACAATAATTCAAAACGACCAGAAATTATTAAAGAATAAAAAAGGAAAGGAGAATAATTGGTATGGCGGTAACACTGCATATAAATTTATATGAATGTATATATAGTGGGCTGTAATAATGCAAAAGGTAAATATAACATTGGTTTAAGAATGGAAAGAAAGACAAAGAATAAATTAACGACGATAATCAAGTAAAACATTAGTTTTATTTGAACAATGCCATAAAGCGATGACATTTGATTATGATATTTGGTGCTTCGCATTGTTATATAATAATTAGAACCCAAGTCCTAAAATTGGTCTCAATCAGGAACCCTTATCGCTATCTAAATTCAGAAAGTGCAAAGATTTTTAAACAGAGGTGTTTATTGTTTAAAGTTCAGGAAAGGTCTGCCCATTTCATATGAAAACATTGATTGAAAACAAAATTAGTCTTATCTAGGCTCTCCGCCAAAACAGGTAACTAGATTTTTCAAATATCACAGTAACTACAATCTGAGAAAATAAATAACACAACGTGAAAAAAAAAAAAATGATAAACTAACCCGTTGCCGATCCAGAGGGGGGGGGGCGAGGGTTACCCCCGCAAAGTAGTCTAAAGTAGTGTAATTTACCTAATTAACGCAAGTTTGCATTAATTAAACTTGCTCCTAACGTAAGTTTGTCGGATCAACCTACTTTGCGCCCCCTCCCCTACAAAAAATCCTGGATCCGCCCCTGAAACCATCACACCTATTCCACCAGTTATTAGAAGAAAAAAAAATTTTTCTTCTTGTTGTAACCATTTCTCATTGAGTCAACACACTAACCCGCAAATGCAGAAAGAAGTGGGAGGAGCTTTTTGTTCGCACCGAGAACGAAGACCAGAAATGATCTGCGATAAGCTTACTGGATAATTATATGAACTGTGGCTGAATCTGACGGTGTGATTTTCATTAAAATTCTTTCACTCGTAGGGGATGTTTCCCCCCTCTTTAAAAAATCAGGTAAATTTTCTCAGGCTCGTAGCCTTTGATGAGTAATACTAAACTTAATAAAATTTATATACTTAGAATCAGCATTATAAACCCATTCTTTTGATACATTTATTGGCATCAAAATTCCGTTTTTAGAAGTTTCGATTACTATTGAGCCGTATCGTTTGTTTTTTTTTATTTTTTTTTTTATTACGTATATGTTATTAAGTATAAGAGAGGGTTCTCCCCTTAGTCAATACCAAGCTCTTTACGTTAAAAGTTTAAAAAAAAATTAATTAACAAACCCCTGAATCACAAAGGCCGTTTAATTAGAATAAACAGCTCTTTTGAAATAACTAAAAAAAAACTGTACCGTAAAGAGCGAGGTATTGACTTGGGGGAGAACCCCCTCATATACATAATAATTTCTGTTCGTTTTAAGTTTTAATGTTGCTTCTCACTTTCAGTTGAAAAAACTTGTTTTTTTTTAACTTAATTTCTGATCGTTCTTTAAATAATGCTTGGAAATCCGGTGCCCCCTTCATAGATATGTCCCTTACCCCAAAGAAACATCCTCCACGAAAAGATTCTCCCGAGTAACCCCCTCCGCTCGCCCCCCCCCCCCCAGAAAAAAATCCTTCCTGAAAATGTCTGTATATTTCCTAATAACCAATACAATATGTAAGCAATGGGCAAAGTTCATAACTTGCAGCCCTTCCCCAGGGAACTGTGGGGGATTAAGTCATCCTAAAAGACATATTTATTAGATTTTCGACTATGCTGAACAAAATGAGCGTGGGAGGGGGCATAGTTGCCCTCCATTTTTTTTTTCACTTAAAAAGGGCACTAGAACTTTTAATTTCCGTTCCAATGAGCCCTCCTACGATATTCTAGGACCACTGGGTCAATACGA
The DNA here is from genome assembly GCF_049724085.1 of Artemia sp. Qi Xiang Cuo. Lineage (NCBI taxonomy): Eukaryota > Metazoa > Arthropoda > Branchiopoda > Anostraca > Artemiidae > Artemia > Artemia sp. Qi Xiang Cuo. Next base: position 6,547,509 of record NC_142811.1, read on the forward strand.
TTACCCCTGAAAAAAAAAAAAACAAAAAAAACAACTAAACAAGCACCCGTGATCTTTCTTCTGGCAAAAAATGCAAAATTCCACATTTTTGTAGATAGGAGCTTGAAACCGCTACAGTAGGGTTCTCTGATACGCTGAATATGACGGTGTTATTTTCAATAAGGTTCTATAACTTCTTGGGGGTCTTTCCCCCTTTTTTCGAAAATCAGCCAAATTTTCTTAGGCGCATAACTTTTGATGGGTATAATTAAACTTGATGAATCTTATATATTTGAAATCAGAATTGAAATCTGATTCTTTTGATGTATCTATTGGTATCAAAATTCCGTTTTTTAGAGTTTTGGTTACCATTGATTCGGGTCGCTCCTTACTTACAGTTCGTTACCACGAACTGTTTGAAATTGCGTCGAAAATCAACTTAAAACTGTAGGTTACGTTATGTATTCTTACAGAGCAAACTTTGTCCGAGAAGTAGACTGTGTTAAGTAGACTCTAGCTCTAATTAGAATTTTACGTTGCATCACTTACTGTTACGTTAAGGGGAAGTAAATAGCAGCAACCAATGTAATTTCTGGAGTTATTGATCAATTTAAAATAAATTTCAAAAACTTCACTGGAAAGTATTTCACGCTTGGTCAAAGCTCGAATTTACAGCTCAATTCAGCGTTTTTAATTTTGAATAGTTTGTTTACGATTATTGTCATGGTTTTAGATGACGACTATGATTGGTCTAGGAATTTTTACGATAGCTTAGTGTAATGGCTAGGTTAAGGCATGAAAAGTTACACTACATATGGCAACTTAATCTCTTAGCAGAGAAAGTAACATAAGCTATGTGAACATCACTTAGTAGCCTTTTGTTCTCTCTTTACTGGCGCTCGAACTAGCCACATCGTTCCTCCTCAACTTGTCCAAAACCGAGCAGTTCGTGCTGTAATTTCTAGCCACTCTGATGTCAAATTCACTGCAGTCGATCCAGGATCGATTTGACATGGCTTCGATGTGGGGTGTTCTACAAATACATGCATTGGCCTCCATCTGAGGAACTATCAAAACGTGTTCCAAATAAAATAAAGGCTTTGCGATCAACTTGCCAAAGTACGGCTCGACAGAACTTCATTGTACAGGGCACACCACGCCAAGAATGCTTGGAGACACGTTTCGACAATCCGTCGCCATATGGAATGGCCCCCCAGTAGGGGTAATCCCGAAAAATCCTCCTCTTGGGGCGTTTAAGAGAGTGTATACTAAATATCTTAAAAGTATATAGCGCGGTAATTACCAGGACTAGCAGTATATAATCACTTGTGACGAAGCTGTGAAGCCTATATATATTACCTACTTACCTGCATTTGGAGAATCTTTGAATAATGTGTTTAACCACACTTAAGCACTGCTAAACCTGCTGTGAATTAAATTGATAAAAAAAAAAAAAAAAAAAAAAAAAAAAAAAAAACGAAAAAGAAGTTTTTCAAAGAAAAGTAAAGGCCATTTTAAACTTAAGATAAGCAGATACACATACCTGTCAAAATTCAAGCTTAAAACGAATAGAAACTGCTAATAAAGAATAAATGAAACCCAAAACGAACAAAAATTAAATAAACAATCAATGCAAACAAACATACAATAGATACTAATATAAATAAATAAATCTTAAAACGAGGGAAACTTAACTTGAATATGCAAATCAAGCTTGAAACAAACAACTCACTGTAAAAGTCTAATACCTTCTGCGTCATTGGCGCTTTACTGAAAACTATTTGTGTCTTGAACAGTCTTGGAAAGTATAAACAAAACAAATGAAAGATCCATCAGTTCAAGATTTTTTTCACTGTAATTTTATTTTCATTTTCAATGCTGTAAGTACTGAGAAAGAAAAAAAATGTGATATAATTCGTTTTCAGTGAAGCGCCAATGACGCAGTAGGCTTTAGGCTTATACAATTAAGGAAGGGGGCAGTATCCAAACTCATGTTTGTAGTGAAACTATTTTCTTCTTGAACAATCTTAGAAAGAACCAATAAATTAAACTGAATATTTGATGTATATACTAATTACTGAAAGCTCATCAGTTCAAGATTTTACTGCGATTTTAATTTTTTTTTTTCAATATTAAGTACAAAAAAAAATATTTGTAATATAATTCGTTTTCAGTTAAGCCAGCCAGCCGTGAGCGGGGCTGGCTGTGCACAACCTCCCCGTGGTGGCCCTGTTTTCACTAATCTTAGTGCACAACTAAACAATAATACATCAAAACCTTATTGCCTTTATGACCTTTAGTTTTCTATTGTCTAAAACTAAGTAACAGGAAAAAATAATTACAAACAACTAAAATAACTTTAAATAAGAGATAACCACTCACAAGCAGTAGGTTATATAGAGCTATCTTCCCATTTGCGCTGCAAATGTGAGGATGTTAAGGGGTCGTTAAGGGGTAGTTGCCATTGGATCTCTTTTGACTCTTAAAAAGTGAATTACAACTTTCAATTTCTAATGAAATGAATCTTCTCTGAAGTTTATACGAGCATCCCTTCCATAAGAACCATATATGGTCCCAGAGCATAACTTAGAACGACTGCCACAGGGCCCTGGGGGGTTGTATCGACGCCAGAATTTTCGTTATCTGACCTTATAACTATTTTTGAGAAAATAGCTATCTCAAAATTTTTATCTGATTCATTTGGGGAGGCTATGCATTTTTATATGCATTTTGGGTGTGTGGGGGCCTTTTACAACGCCTGCCCTTAGGCCCTAGGGGCTGTGTCGACACCGGAGTTTTTGTTATCTGACTTGAACTATTTTTTAACAAAATGTCTCTCTCATAGTTTTTATCTGATGCATTTGGGGAAAAGGGGCGGGGGGGGGGGGCTAGCTTCCCTCTGATCACTTTTGACTTAAAATTGAGCTAGTACTTTCAATTTCCAATCGAATGAGCCTTCTCTGAAGTTGTTTATACGAGCGCCCCTTCTATAAGAACCATATTTGCCACTAGGGCATAACTTACAACGCCTGATCCCGGGCCCTGGGCGGTTGTGTTGACATCAAAGTTTTGTCATCTGACTTTTGAACTATTTTTAACAAAATGGCTATGTCAAAATTTTTATCTGCTGCATTTGGGGAAAAAGGTCATGGGGGGGGGGGACCATATACGGTCCCAGAGCATAACTTAGAACGACTGCCCCCGGGCCCTGGGGGGTTGTGTCGACGCCAGAATTTTCGTTATCTGACCTTTTAACTATTTTTAAGAGAATAGCTATTTCAAAATTTTTATCTGATTCATTTGGGGAGGCTATGCATTTTTATATGCATTTTGGGCGTGGGGCCTTTTACAACGCCTGCCCTTAGGCCCTAGGGGCTGTGTCGACACCGGAGTTTTTGTTATCTGACTTGAACTATTTTTTAACAAAATGTCTCTCTCATAGTTTTTATCTGATGCATTTGGGGAAAAGGGGCGGGGGGGGGGGGCTAGCTTCCCTCTGATCACTTTTGACTTAAAATTGAGCTAGTACTTTCAATTTCCAATCGAATGAGCCTTCTCTGAAGTTTATACGAGCGCCCCTTCTATAAGAACCATATTTGCCCCTAGGGCATAACTTACAACGCCTGATCCCGGGCCCTGGGCGGTTGTGTTGACATCAAAGTTTTGTCATCTGACTTTTGAACTATTTTTCACAAAATGGCTATGTCAAAATTTTTATCTGCTGCATTTGGGGAAAAAGGTCAGGGGGGGGGGGGAGTTACCCTCCGATCTCTTCTGACTCTGAAAAAAGGAAAAGGTGAACTAGAATTTTTAATTTCCAATCAAATGAGCCCTCTCTGAAGTTTATACAAGCATCCCTTCTATAAGAACCATAGTTACCCCCAGGGCATAACTTACAATGCCTGGCCCCTGGGCCCTGGGGGGTTGTGTCGACCCCAGAGTTTTTGTTATATGATCTTTGAACTATTTTTAACAAAATAGTAACCTCAAAATTTTTATCGGATGTATTTGGAGAAAAAAGGACATGGGGGGGGGTGCTAGTTGCCCTCCGATCACTTTTGACTCTTAAAAAAGGCAATAGAACTCTCGATTTCCAATCGAATGAACCCCCCTTGAAGTTTATACAACGACCCCTTCCATATAAAGTACCTCTGGAAAAAATAAATAAAATAATAAATAAATAATAAAACATAGGAGCCGAATCGGCTTTACTATAGCGTTGCCCCTGAAACACAAAAAAGCGACGCAAAAAAAAGCAGGATTAGGAGCAGTAAAGTCTTGACTAGACTACGGAAAATAAAAGACTAACTTATAGGGATCTCAATAGTATTTTAACACGAAATCAAATAATTTTAATTCTCTAAAAAATTTGAGCAAGCTTTGCTTTCAGCAAAGCGTGTGTTTTTCGGAACTGTAGAAATATAGCGATATTTCACGACAAAGTTTATTTGAAACAGTTTTTGACAATGTTTCACAACCTGTGAAGCTGTATTTAAGTCACAACTTTGCTCTTTACTTTCAATAGAAAGACCTTTTTTAAAAATTAACTTTTGTTCTTTTTTATTCGTAAAATATACACAATCGACCTTACAAAAAGATCTTAGCCCAACTTAGCCGAAGAAAATATGCAAGTCAACACCAGTTTTGTTAAAATGGGATACAGAATTTACTTTCACTTCAAAAAACCAGTTATTTTATCATAGGCAGCGCAATAGCGATGCCTAAGTAAAGAGCGATGTTGGGACAATGTATTATTTATTTTTGGTTTTTGGCCTTAGACCAGGGCACTTTGTCTCGAAAGAGTTGTAGAAACTTCGAAAAGGGCTCATTCGATTGGAAATTGGAGTGGCTTGTGTCCTTTTTAATGGTCAGAAGTGATTGGAAGGCAACTAACCCCCCTTCCACGCCCACCACTTCCCCAAACACACCCAATCAAAATTTTTATATAGCCATTTTGTTCAACGTAGTTACAAGTCTTAGAAATTAGGTCTTTGAGGATAACCCCCTCAGAGCCCTCGGGGCAAGGGTTGTAAGTTATACCCTGGGGACATATAAGGTTTTTATAGATAGTGATGATGTAGAAACTTCAAAAATGGCTCATTCGATTGGAAATTAGAAGGGCCTCTGTCCTTCTTTATAGTTTAAAGTGAATTGTGGATAACTAATACCCCTGTCACATTCACCATTTCCCCAAACACATCCAATCAAAATTTTGAGATAGCCATTTTGTTCAACGTAGTTAAAATCTGTAAATTATGCTTTTGTGGATGACACTCCCCCCACAGCCATCAGGGCAAGGGTTGTAAGTTACACCCTGGGGGCATATAATTTTTTTTTATAGAAAGTGTTGTCGTAGAAGCTTCAAAAAGGTATCATTCGACTGGAAATTGAAACAGCTAGTACCCTTTTTAATAGTCGAAAGTGATTGGATGGTAAGTAACCCGCGTCTCACGTCCACCATTTCCCCAAACATATCCAATCAAAATTTCGAGATAGCAATTTTCTTCAACGTAGTTGAAAGTTCTGGAAATTTGGTCTTTGAGGATGACACCCCCCCTAGCCCTCAGGGCACCGGGTTTATGTTATACCGTGGGGGCATAAAAGGTTTTTATTGAAAGCTTAATCGTAGAAACTTCAAAAGGGCTCATTCGGTTGGAAATTGAAAGGGCTAGTGCCTTTTTTAAAAGTTGAAATGTCCCTCTCACGCCCACCATTTCTCCGAACACATCCCCCTCACAGCCCAGGGCAAGGGGTGTAATTTAAGCCCTGGGGGCATATAAGGTGTTTATAGAAAGCGTTGTCATAGAAACTCCAAAAGAGCTCATTCGATTGGAAATTGAAAGGGCTAGTGTCCTTTTTAATAGTCGAAAGTGATTGGAATGATTGAGATTTTATACTAGATATTGCTTAGGATACAACGTATTATAATTTTTTTTCTTTTTTTTTTGTTTAGACCAGGGCGCCTCGTATCGAAGTTGTTAGGAACTTCGAAAAGGGCTTATTCGATTGAAAATAGAAAGGGCTAATGCCCTTTTTAATAGTCGAAAGTAATTGGAGGGCTAATAGTCCCCCTCCCACGCCCACCCTTCTACTTGCCCATCATGTTTAAAAACTAAATGTTGCCTTAACATTAAATCAAAATGAACTGTGTTAATACAAATTCCCAATAATGCATCTCAGCAGTAGCCCAAGAACGATTGAGAGTATTATGTTCAAACTTTCGGGGCTACTTCTGCACTTAAAATTTAACCAAATCAAATTAGAGTAAGTGTATCCAAACTATCAAAGAAAATTAAACAGATTTGTTTTGCGAATGATATCAAGATTTCTATTTCAGGTCAACTACAGGAGGTATGAAACTAAATTAGAAACTACTAATCTTGTCCAGATTTGTAAAAGGATGTATGATGTTAAAAATTGTTGAGAATTTTTCTCCAGCCTATAAATAACAGGCTAAACTACAAACCCTTAAAAAAACGAAAAGATTTAAAGAATTATTTTCTTTTTCCCTGAAAAATACTATGTCAATATAAAACGAACAGAAATTAATTAAAAACTTTTTCCACAAAATAAATTTTTCAAAGAAAAGTAAAAAACTTCATTAAACCGAAAATGAGCAAAAATAAAATCAAATAATCTACCACGCGTGAAACTACGACAAATCAGCATCGATAAATAAATGTAACTCAAAACGACCAGAAATTATAATAAATAACCGAGTCAAACTCAAAAGGAGCAGAAATTAACATGAGTAGAGCTCAAAACCTCTATGCCTTCCCAAGACCAGAACATAATTTGCATTTTACTGAAAAAATACAAATGAACTTGCATTGTCAGTTTAACATACATATACTGATATTTAGTAATCAAAAAGTTAATATTATTTTATTTATTAAAGTTATAAAAGTAAAAACATTTATATCTACATACATAAATTTGAGCGCCATAGATGCTAAATTGGGTATGAAATTAACTATTTTGTTGCGAAGTAATCTTATTACTTCCTTTTACTACTGCAATTCTCCTAGGTCTTGTATTTAATCTAGCCCCCTGTGGTTTTGTGAAACTTCACTACAATTATTAGCTACTTGTTCCTCTCGAGGGACTGAAAAATGCCTTTTTGGGGATATTTTCATTGAAAAATTATTTAAAAAAAATACAAGAAAGTCGCTATCCCCCTTAGATACTGATATAGCATATCCCAGAAAAATATATTTTTTTTTAATTGACGTCACTCCCTGATGCTACTTTTTAAATACTCTTTTCTAATTCGAGGAAACACGGAGACTTATCAAACATGAGCCATCTATGGCTCCGATGCCATCTATGTAGCACTGATGCCACCAATAACGAGCTCCCTGAGTTATGTAACAGATGTAGTTTTCTCTAAAAAGGAGAGTAGCTAAAGCTTCCCACACGAACTAATTAGGGAATTTTTAGTTCAATTCTTTAAAACTCACCTTTGACCATTATACTCTTGATTTTTGACAGGGTTGTCGTATACTGTACTTTATTTTGAGATGTAAATGGAATCTATCAATATACTGAAGACAAGATGCTCTCTTCCTTTGTAGAGAGGAGACTATAGAGCACATCAACTGGAAGATGACTTCACTTGACAACGTTGCTTTTACTTTAAGCAGAATTTAAATGCACTATAATATATTCCAGAATTTGAATTTTCCTTCGTTGGCTTAAAACTGACACCCGTGAAAACATAGTGTATATGAAGACTACTAGCAAAACATGAAACAAAAGGAGCATTGTCATACCTGTGTCACAAATACCCAGGATGTGATAAAAAGCGGGGGAAAGGGGTGGGGTGCCTTAGATCAAGCGTGAATACAGGTCCAACCCTAGGGGAGAGAAGGATAAAGAGATTTTATGAACGGGCTACTTGCCCTGCATATGCTTTGCAAGACTACTTGAAAAGCACATGTCGAAACAGCGTTAGCATACCATGTCTTCTTGATGACACGCCAGAGAGCTGAACAATGAAGTGATCACTTACTACTGAAATAAAATTGCGTGAAATTCACAAGTTAAACACTTCTTAAAAGTTTCTTAAAAAGCGGCGCTGGAATTTTTTACCAAAGGCAGAAATGGAGGCAGAATTTTTGTTAAGTAAAGTGGTCATTGAAAACATGAACAGTGCTACCATATGTTCAGCATATGCCAAAATGGGGTTGAAATATCTTGTCTTCTTGATGACACACCAGAGGGCAGAACAATGAAGACAGCACTTTAAAGCATAATATATTATTCTTTAAGTGAGATTAGTATTTAGAACAATTTATCTTAAACAGTGTTGCCAAATTGTTTACGAAGTATGCAAACGGAGGCAGAAATTCTTTTAAGCCAAGTTGTCATTTAAAATATGCCAATGATATTGAATCAGGATAGGGCTGATTTTAGTTTAATATATGCTGTGGGAGTATGCCTCTGGCATTGAACTGCCTTAAATAAGTCTTCTTGCTCAGATAAAATCTGAATCACGAAATGAGGCTGCATTTGAAGTTCCAATAAAATTTGGAAACAGCACCCAGTACTAGGAGAGCATCGAGCAATGAAAATGGAACATCAGTCAAGGGTAGTTACCAGGATCTTACCTAGATGGTGTTTGCTTCGCTTGAATGTTTTTCTTTCTGTCATATGGTTTCTCATCTCGACGACGATCTCCGAATTCCTGTTTTAGAAGAAAAGAATGAAAGTTTGAAAGAAAAAAAGGACTTCTATTTGGAATCACAGATGCAGTTTTAATATTTGGCATACTAACGCGGACTGAGAGACCATAGCAAATGGACTCTGGGGAAAATTTGTAAATTTCAACTAAATTAACAGGACAAAATAATGAAAACGACAGGTCGCAACGCTGAAAATCAGAATGATGAGGCAAATAAAGTGCAAAAGAGCAAAGGAAAAATGGATACGTGGAAATTAAAGAACGGAATCTCCAAGTATCTGTTTTAGAGGAACAGAATGAGTTTCAAAGAATATTTTGGTATTTTTCGATTTTTATATGTGGCATACTAACAGGGTCTGAGACACCATAGCAAATGAACTTTGGGGAAAAATTGTAAATTTCACCTAAAGGAATAGGACAAAATAATGAAAACGATGCGCAGCACCGCTGGAAACCAGAATGATGAAAGCAAATTAGGTGCACATGAGAAAATGAAAACGGATACGTGGGAATAAAAATTGGCAAAGGCGTATAAATGTCTTACAGCGAAAAGGAACAAAGATAATGTTAGTTCTATTTTAGCTTTGGAATACACAGCTAATTGCGAAAAAGGTGGAACGACAGTGGAAATCAGGGCCATAAATGCGAATTAATGTAAAAAAAAAAAAACAAATGAGTGGAAATAAAAAAATTGTCAAAAGTCTGCAAATGTATTAAAATGTGTAATAAAATATTGGAAGGGTACACGGAAAATATTGTATTTCGTTTTTTAGCTTTTGAGTATATGATAGGATACATGGAAATAAAAAAAATGAAAAAGTGTATAAATATATGACGGGAACACCAAAGACCTCATTGATAGTAGCCCGTTTTAGCTTCGGGATATATGGTTTGAACTTTTGGACGCGAATAGTCCAAAAGTAACCTACACTACAAAGGAGTAATTAACATAAGAGCACAACTAATTAAAGTGAGGAGAAATGGGTGAAGGAAATCTATAAAGTAATAGCAAAGTTAAGCAACTCTTTATTCTCCTTTGTCTTTTTGCAAATTTGCACCTTTTTTCTTCAGTTTTTTACTTTTACAAGTAGACGATTTAACAAGTAAGACACAAGAAGCAATGGTCAAAACGAGATGTTTTCAACACTTTTCATGGCCTACACCCCTTTGAATCATATCACATCCAACAACACCCCCTTCGATTAGACAGCAGAATTTTGCAGAATTATTACTTATTATGCGTAAAATATTAGGAACACAATCACCCAAACAATGATTTTCCAAATCCTCCTGAAGCGGAATCCATACTTTAGATCTAAGCCCGTGACTAAAGGAAAATTTTGAAGGCATTTGCCAACAAATGCCCAGCACGCTCCTTGTTGGGAGTATATAAAAGAAGTATGAATTAGAGTTTATTGTAGAATTCACACAAATTGAACTCCATTTATGCGGACTGTTTCATTACATAGAAAAGGAGAAAGTAAATTATACATCGACTTCTTTTAAAAATTAAATTCATAAAAGCTTTTTTTTTAAAATGCAATGAATTCAAAAGAATGCTGAGGGTCTAGCAATGAAAGGATGAACTACTCAAGAAGGATAAAATTTAGAGGAACGACTGAGAAAATACTAAAAACTACCTTTCTTGTCATCTTTTGTCCAGGCCCACGGGCTTCATCCCTGCGATAGCGCGGTTCATCACGTCTTCCTCTTACTGGCCCTCCAAAAAGTGATGTATTCTGAAATTAGTAGGTGAATAAGACTAAGGGTTTTTTCTGAGTACATACTTGGGGTATTATTTGGGGAAGGGCGATATACCCCCCTAGATATTGAAGAACATATTTTTGATATCTATGATCTCGTGAGTTGGCACCACAGGTACATGCAAGTCTTTACGCAAACAAATTTTTACAAACCTGAGTGCATTGATTGGGAAGGGGGGGGGACCTCTTCGAAAAAAGCACAGACATAAGCCTCTACAAATCTCACTAAGAACGTTAAGGACTGGAGTGTCTGGTTGACTAAAAAAAAGGTTCTAGCAAATTTGAAGAAGAAAGGATTATTTTGGCAGAAACCTCGACTTATGACAACAGTCACGAGAGTGAGGATTCCAAGTCAGAAGAAATATTTTAAGTAAATTTGCGCTCATTCTTTCTGCCAGAATCATGCTAAGATGATACAAACAGACAAACATATAATACTTTTATTTTAGAAAGGAATATAAGCTATTCCAAATATTAAGAAAATATAATTGATTTAGAAATGAGAAGAACGAGTGGAAACAGTCAATACATTAGATTTTGAAGAAGAAGCACTCTCATTTCCTCCCATTTCATACGGGCAAGATCCAGAATAACAGAAAATCCTGAGCCAGCATTTTGGAAATAACTGAAAAGGTATTTTTTACAGCATTTAACAATTTGTCTTACCCATATTACAACACACTGAGCATTTGCTCATCTTCTATGGAAAGCGGAATTGACAAAAATGACAAACTGTTTGCTGAAGTCTTTGCCCATACCCCCACAAACAGCAGGGGATTATAGCCACGACATGGAAAAAGGTTGGCTGCCCTTGGTTTCTACTTTACTTTGTTTAAAGAGAAAAGTATATAATACTTTATTCTGCTTACAAATTGAAACAAAGATTGTTGACTGATACCTTCATTTTCAACAATTAACAAAAATAATCAAAAATAAAATAAGAATAGCGACTATAAGGCCAAATGACCTGTGAACCGTGTCTTAATAAAATTAATTACAATGACTATGCTTCCTGCAAGCATTTTAAGAAGCAATGTATACAGAGAGCAAGTTTAAGTTTTGGCAAATTTCCAGATGTTGCAATTTTGGTCATACCCTTTAGGGCCGTGATTCTCAACGTGGGGCTTGGCAATATTTTGGTGGGTCAAGGGCAGGACGTAAACATGGGCTGACTACTTTAGAGCCAATATTAAAAAAAAAAAAAAAAATATGAATGATGTCACATTCATATGCATTTAAAAAGTAAAAAAATACATGATAGTATTGTAATAATGTCATGCAATTTTTTTCGTTAGCATGAAATATGCCAAAAGGACCACAAAAAAACAAAAACAAGTTAATGGCGTTTTAAGCTTCCTTCAGGTGAGGCATGGCCTAAAATCGGCTGAAAGCCACCATTCTAGAGTCAAATGAGAAGCAGGTCATCCATGAATGGGTTAGAAAATTCATATAAAGCAAATACATAAAAAAGGAGCCCTTTTATTCTTGAAGAATGACAAAACATTAAAAAAATTTATTTCATTGCTCATGTTTTTTTTGTTCTTGTGTTGCCATATGTGCTTGATTACGGGAAACTTTTTGCTGATTATTTTAGAATGAGTTTTTTTTAACTCAAATTATCAAAAGAGGAAAAGAAAAAGATTTAAAACTTACGTCATTTTTGGTGTAGATATTTATTTTTGAGCAGTGTCCTTGCAAATAAATACACAGGCCATTAAGGTTATTTTTTTCTTAGTGAGAATATGTAAAGGCTATACTAGTTCTAAAGGCTTAGTAGGGCTTTAGATATCTATAATATGTAAAGGCTTTAGATATCTAATATCTAAAGGCTATAATATGTAAAGGCTTAGTGAGAAAATGTAAAGGCTATACTAGTTCTAAAGGCTATAATATGTAAAGGCTTAGTAGGGCTTTAGATATCTATAATATGTAAAGGCTTTAGATATCTAATATCTAGAGGCTATAATATGTAAAGGCTTAGTGAGAAAATGTAAAGGCTATACTAGTTCTATAGGCTATAATATGTAAAGGCTTAGTAGGGCTTTAGATATCTATAATATGTAAAGGCTTTAGATATCTAATATCTAAAGGCTATAATATGTAAAGGCTTAGTGAGAAAATGTAAAGGTTATACTAGTTCAGATCATTTTTATAAAGGCTTGTCGATTATTCAAATGATCCAAAAATTCGAAGGACACAACTACCATAACACTGAGAGGGGGGGGGGGGGGGAAGGAGATAGGCTGTGAGTCAATTTATATCTTACAAAACCTTGATATTTTAAAGATTTTCCTTTAGTTCCTTATATTTATCACATGTTTCACTTGTTTGTAGCATTTCTTTAAATGTTATAAGTTTTTTTGATATTTATAAAAATGTTTGTAGCATTTTTTTTCTGAGAAATCAGTGTTGGGCAGTTTATTTAAGATTTTTTTTAATATTTGCCAATTACTTTGAATGCATTTGACTGGACAATAATATTATTCAAAGCAAATACAAATAAACACAAGCTTCGAATAGATAGAGTGGAAGTGTGTTAGCCTCAGGAGGTCTGGTGCTGCAGTTTAAAAAAAAATGTATTTTTGATAAATGAGTCCAAACTCTAAAATTTAAGTAACACATTGAAAAAGAAACAATACAAAAACTATTATACTTACCATAAGTGGCTGGGCCATCAAAGGAGCCGGGGTTGGCAGTACTGGTTGTTGCTGACTCTGAACAAGGGCATTAATCAGAGTATTGGCCAATGCCAACTTGGCTTCAGATTCCATTTGATGTACCATGTTGGGTTGAGGTCGAAGAAATTGCTGCTCAGGCTCTCCAAGCAATCCTCTTCCCCTTAGTGGCTCTTCTCTTCTTGGAGGATATCTCTCAGTTTCCTGTCTATGATAAGGATCTTCATCATAAAGGGACTTTCTAGGGCGGTCCCCTCTCTCTCTGAAGCCTCCATATTGACCTGCACTTCCATAGGGATCAGATCGGCGGTCAAAAGTTTCTTGCCTCCTCATCTCATTTTCTTGAAGAAGACTTACTCTTCCTGAATTTGCATTAAAAGAACGAATGTCATCATAATTGGTTGGCATTAGACTCTGACGGCTTTGATATTCATTTCCTCTGAGGCCACTGGAAATTCCTGTATCTTGATATCTACTGGACTGTTTGTAACGATCATCTACACTCCACCTTCTCCTTTCATCACCATAAGCATTATCATTTCGATTATACATATTCAAACTGAAACGAAATAAGATATATTTAGATCTGTTCAAACAATCTATTTATTAGATCTATTTATTGTCATTTTTTATAGCAAAAAAAAAAAAAAAAAAAAGGAAGCCACAGGATTGCCTTATTTCAAAATAATTAGAAAAGATGGTGGCTACATTTCTGATAACAAAACAAAAACTTAACAATCAACAAAAAAGATAATATGTAGCATTACAACCATAGATGTTATGGTCCCATAAGCTTATCAAAAAAAAAAAAAAAAAAAAAAAAAAACAGTTTTTTCAACTGAAAGTGAGGAGCAACATTAAAACTTAAAACGAACAGAAATTATTCCTAAAAATAACCTTCATTTGCATTAAAAATAACCTTTACCTCCACCTGTAAATACATCCAAATCAGGGTATATATTTACACATCAGGGGTGTGCTGTAAAGTTGTGATGTGATGTAAATGAAGGTTATATTTAGATTCAAAATTATGAAGTACTTCTGAATGAATTGTATATATTAGAATTTCAAATAGCAAAAAACTATTAACAGAGTATGTACTCCCACCCCCACCCCCTAATTATTATTATTTCTAACCCACACTGTACAAAGGTACAATACGTGGAGTACCAGGAGGAAAAAAACATAAAATGCAACACAAATCAATATAGAAATCAAAGATTACCAGTTACAAAGTAACACATAAAAATTTAAAAGAAACTAAAATAAAAGAGAAATAACATGAAAGGAGAGGGAAAAGAAGAAGAGAGAAAAAAACTGACAACTTGCAGAGTCTAATAAGCAGTAATATGCAGAAATATTGATACAGGCTGTCATTATTATTATCATTATTTGATTTTTACTCGCTCTTTACAATACCAAAAAATTTAGAATGACGAAACTGAGAAAAACAACTAAACAAATAAAAGAAAAATAACTTACAACTGAAAAAATCTGATAAGGTGATGGTGTGGAGAAAAAGATACAAGCAATATTTGAAAGTTTTCTGTGTAGTGCTTCCAGTTTTTCAGTAATATTAGGAACAAGAAATTTATTAATAATTACCTGGTTTTTGGTCCAAGGTGGAAGAAACAACAAAAATTTACAGAATCTAAAATAATTAATCTGGATTCTTTTTAACTCATTTTTCTTCAAAAGGAGAAAAATTCCAGAAGCAAAAAGAATTGAATGGTCACAAAAAGTTGAGTAGAGCTTGGCAGCGCGAGTTTGCAAATATATACCCAGAGTTGCATTCTGAGTCTAAATATAACCTTCATTTGCGGCACAAATGAACTTTACCTTCACCTCATGATGTGCAAATATATACCCTGATTTGGATATATTTAGGGGTGGGGGTTAATTTCATTTGTGATGCAAATGAAGGTTATATTTAGACTCAGAATGCAACTCTGTGTATATACTTGCACATCGGGGGGGGGGGATATATACTCTGTTAATAGTTTCTTGCTATTTGGAATTCTTTATTTTTGTATCATAAGGTTTTTTTATAAGTTTCTTGTTGGTTTGTTGTTTAGATATTTAAGAGTTGCAATATTTCATAGGGTTAATGTTTTATTATGTATAGTATGACCAATAGACTGTCAGATATGGAAAGTCTGTTATTATCTACCTCCATTGCTAATGATGGCCTAAGTGAAGGAAATAATACACAAGCTATGAAAGCAAGTAATTATGTGGATAAACAGTTGCTGAAAAATTGGTCAGTTAAAGATGATATTGTTTTTTCATTTTGAAATTGTCAAGGCCTTAGGACTGTGTATCATACCCTGTGTAGCATTTTGAGTGATTTACAAGAATCACCATTAGTAATAGTACTTAGTGTGACATTTGTCTCAAATAGGAATAATTATTCAATTTAGGATTTCCAATTTCAAGGATACATTAGTGAAAGAAAAGAATGGCAGGTTATGGAGCAAAGAGGTTTGGCATTGTTGATAAAAGAAGGAGTTTCATATTGGGTGAGGGAAGATCTCTGGCTGTGGCTTGAGGGAAGGTTAGAGACTCTTTTCATTGACATTGATGGTAATTATGGTAAAGATAAAGCTGTTGGTTTAATATATAAAACACCATCATATAATGATGATGTTTTTATTAGGGAGATGGGGACTTTAGTGGAAAATTTTAATAGTGAACCTAATAATAAAGTACTAATGGGAGATTTTGATATTGACCTCCATAAAAGTTCAAATTATCTAGATTTTCTCAATTGAATGATTTCTTCTTGTACTGTTCTATTAACTGGACTCACTTTATATCTCAAACTCAAGATGCCTTGAAAAACCCATTTTTCAATGGGATGATACAAGACATTGCTGTAGAGAAATACAATGTATAGCGTAGTTTTAATTGCATATTCGATATTTAAAGTGTTTTCTTTTTTTTTGGGGGGGGGGGGAAGGTACCGAGGTTAGGTTACATATTTAATATATGCTATGCTTCCCCCCCTAATATACAAATATATAGCCCAAATTTGTTTCTAAACTATTATATAGTCATCCTATTTTATTTCATTTCATTAGCATTAACCAAACTAGCACTATATAATAGAGTCAGGTTAATAGAACAGTACCTTTCTTCTTTTCTATATCCAATGATAACTATCCCTACATGAAATACTGGGAAATATGCAATGCTAATTAACAATATATTTGTGGATGGCAATCTTCCCAAATGTTCATATGCTGATGTTTTAATTATGGATAGAATGGACCACTTTTTTCTCATGAGTAAATTAAGGAATTCCCATGGAATGTAACTAAGAATGACCATTTAAATAAAAAATTCTTCTGTGATTTAAGAGAAAATAATAAAAAAAAAAATTGAGATAGAAATGGGTGATGTAGATTTTTCTCCAGTATTTGAAGAAGATGACCTATCAGCTGCATGATATTTTTATTGGAACCCTTACAAATATATTAAATAAGACGTGTCCTCTTAGAAGACCTAAGAAGGCTAGGGCTAAATTCCCTAGAAAACCATGGATTACTCAGGCTATTCTAAATTCTATAAACCGAAAAAATGAACTTTATAAAGCATATTTAGCTGAACAATCTACTATTAATTTTCAACTATTTAAACCCTATAGGAATATCTTAAATGAATTAAAAGAAAAAGCTGAAAAAACGTTTTTGAAAAATGAATTTCAAAAACG
>NC_142811.1:7126770-7151896 GCF_049724085.1 Artemia sp. Qi Xiang Cuo
TCTTAAAACTATGTGAACGGAATAGCATTCACAGAGTTTCAATGGCGGTGAGCATTAGCAGTAATTGACTGTACTTTTTAAGTGACCAAAAAGATTCAAGGGCAACTAGACCCCCCCCCTTTTCAGCAATGTCATAAATAGCAATTATTATTTTTGGGGATATAACTTGTTTCGCTCTCACATATAATTCCAATTTCCTAAATATCTAACGCTAATTTTGCAAACAATTCCGCTATTTTCAGAAAAAAACACAAAATTATGTACAAGCATTGAAATCCTAGACTTGGCGGCCTAACCGCTAATGATAGAACAAGACAGGAAAAGTGGTGAAACAGATCTATTTATATGCTTGTGCGGAGCTTTAAGCCGAAGATTAAAACTAGTGATATTCTATTGTGAAAAAAAATAGCATTTTGAGTTTCAAAGGTGGTGATTATTAATTGACTAGAAATTACATAGAAATATTCGCTTATGTGATATCGAAGTGATAGCAACAGAGAAAATAGCAAAGATTAGAAAAAAGAGGAGCGGTTTCTTTGCAAAAAAAATTACATTAGATATCTCCGAGGGAGGGAGGAGAAAACAATGTTTGGGGGGCGAGGGGTTAATATTTTAATATCTCGCTGAGATAAGTTTATATTGGGTTGAAAAATAGTGAAAAGACTAAAAAACATTGGAAGAAATAGATATATATATTTATATAATATATAGGTAGGGAAAAAATGCTCACATTTCCAAATCCTGGCTGCACTTGGGTGCCGGATGGTCTAGGTAGTGCGTGTTGGAGGGCGGGCGGGGTGGCAGCGCTATGTTCTTGCGCAGCTGGGCCAGCAATGTCATGGGCTTCCATAGATGAGCCAACAGGGTTCACCGTCCTTATGTCCCATTCTCTTTTTGGCTTATGCCCAGACTGTATGGGGGCTGGCACTGATGGGGCTGCCTCACCCTGTCTTGCTCTCTTACTGGGTGGCGGCGACGAACATTCTTCATAATTGGCCTTAAAAAGAGAAAAAATTTAGTATTGAAATAATTTCCCCCTTTTTACAGAAAGAAAGTTAGTATCCTCATCCACATAATTTTGTCTAGAAAAGCATTTATCACTAAGAAGGGCCCCCTACGCCAGCATTTTCAGTAAAGCAAAAAGTAAAAATATACTGAACTCAGAAATCAAATGCTATTTTAATTAATTAAAAAAGGCTTATTCATAGACATCCTAACCTAACCTTACTTTTCATGCAAATCTTTGTTTTCATTTTACAATATTGGCGATAGAATTGAGGCATGTCAACCCCCCCCCTTTCATTAATGTCCTAAATATATTGTTAGTAATTATTTTTGGAAATAATTACGTTTCACCGGTTCTCCGGCAAATACAGGTTACGAATCCACAAGCTTAAAAAACAGCAATCTCTTTTTGAATAAAACTGTTTTAATTTGAGAAAGAGGGAAACAAATCATTTTTATCATTGAAACCTTTTGTTTAAGTCACTACCTTAAAGTATTAACATGCAGGGTGTGAAATTGTGGGGTGTCAGCTATTTATCACCTTTTTAAATCATTGCGTAAAAATGTTTTTCAGTAAAGTAAACCGCTGGGGTGGCTTAAATGGAAACAGTTTATTAATAGCTATTATGGGATAGACAGAAGTTGATTGTCACTTTTTGATAGACTTACAGAAAGAATAAATTTATTGAAAAAAGAGAAATATTTCTATTGGCAAGAATTATACTTGTAAAAACAGAGTGGGGCTGGGAGGGGTGTTAGGTTTAGGTAATAAAAAGAACATATTTTATGTTTCCTAGTGAGTATAAAGATTGCATGGTGGTTAGGTTTGTGGGGGGAGGGGGTACTGACCTAAATATACTAGAGGGTGACCAAGGAAAATAATTTTATTTTGAAAATAAAAAATGTACTAAATCAGAACTTACATTGTAAATTGAAGTTGACATGGCTTCAAGTTCCTCAATAACATTCATTGTTGCTTCAATTTTGTCACAATAGTTTCTGATAATTTAATCACATTGCATGCACGTTATATACGAAATCTCAAGGGTGAATTGTTATGTAATGGGGAAAATCATATGTAAGCAGCTCTCTGATTGGCTGAGAAGGAGGATGTATCCGACTCGCTGATTGGCTGAGAAGGATGCATGTACTTCCGGTTTCCTATTCCAGGACACCTTGACATTCATCCCTAGCATGCACTTGTCCAAAACAACAATAATAAATAAATCCCTCAGACCTAAGATTAAAGAAAGCCATAATGTTTCTTAATTCCCCCTTCGTGAATCAATAATTCCCCCGCCGATTATGTAAATCAAGTTCTCAGGTTAGGTTAGCCTAAAGATCAAAGAAGCCATGTTTGTTACTCACTGACAACGAACAGACATAAAACAGACATAAATTGCTGTTGACATCCATAAATGTGAGAAAGTTCCTTTTTTTTCATTCTCACTGACAACGAACCATAAAACAGACATGAATTACTGTTGACATCCATGAAAAGCATCAAATAAATTGACCAACACCCATAACCGTCCAAGAAAACATCCATCAAAGTGAGAAAATTAATGTTTTTTCAAGTGAGAAAAATTCTGTTTTTCCATTCTCACTTACCTAAAGAACATACATAAAACATGCATAAATTATGTAAAAAAGTTGTAGGTGTCAGCAGGGGTGAGCACTGGGACCTCATGAGGCCTTTCTACTGCTGCCCCTGGGGAGGGGAGGACTGCCCCTGGGGAGGGGAGGGCTGCTCTTTATGTTAAAGCCAGGGTTTTTGTCACAATTCTTTAAGAAAGACTGCTCAAACAATAGGGACGTTAAATCTTTAAAGAACTTGACTTTAGCGCAAAGAGCGAGGTTCTGACTCTTTTTCAAAATATTCATTTAGAGCTTGGAATTCCACTGTCTTAAGAAAAAATCTCCCTATTGTTTCTACTTGTAATTGGTTGTTTAGTTCTATTATTATTAAATTTATCTCAAACTATTTGGGATTAAAAATTGGAATTAATGTGATTTGGTTTGAGACAGCTTAATACTGTCCCCACGAGATTTGTATACTTTTTAGGGGGGGGGGAGGTGTCACATTTTGGATTGAACTGAAACAAAACGTTGAAAACAGGTGGATTGTGAGAAAAGTGTGGGAAATCAAAGACAATTTTAAACATCTCAAATTTTGAAAGCGATAAGGGCCCAAAGTCCCCCTCCCACAATACCAACATCATTAACGAAGCGATACTTAACCAGAATGTTCCCTTGAGTACAGCATCTGCAATCAGATAATAAAGAAAGCTGAGGAGAAATTTTCAACTAAGCCTGTCATTCACAGGGAAATCGTTCAAGTTTTCTTTCAATCTTTTCACCTTGCTGAGCCCCCCAAGAGATTATCTTTTGAAGCGTGTGCAATTAGTAATTTTCGTTTTCTAGGCTGGAGATTGGGAAAATATTTTTCCAGATTGGCAGAGGCAAATAGTCATTTATGTGGGAGCATTGGCTATGTATTTTGTCGGTAAAAGACTTAAGAAAAGGTGAGATGTTTTTTCCGTTAAGAACATATCGGGTTATTTAAAAACACATAACGGTTATTTAAACGTAACGGTTTAAACATAACGGTTATTTAAAAAGTAATTAAAAAGGACTAAAAGTAGTTAAAATCAAGTAATTTAAAAAGGACATGTTGGCTTATATCTCTCCTGTTAAATGTTATGCCTCTTATAATCAAAAACGGCCCTCAAATTGGCGCTTTATCTGAATTCTTGTTTTGACCCGCCTTGTCGGTTTTACTTAATCACCAGTGAACTCCACCAAATTAACTGTATCAAGAATAAAATTACAATTTATTGAGAATAACAATTCCATATTTAAAAATCGGGCCTATATTTAAATAATGAAGCAATCTAAAATCACGAGAAAAATGAAGCCGAAAATTCAGCCTTTTTTATATGTTCTCTTTATTTTAAATACCTTCCTTTTTTAACTATTATGGGTTGAATTTTTTTCGCTTTTTCGACGAAGAGAAGATATTGTTGTCTAAAAAAGATTGTATGATTGTTCTTTTTCTGCTTTTTCATCCTGCATGCCATATACTCGCTGTTCTCGAGATTTATTTCTTTGGTCTTGTAACGGTAAACCAGTTCGACTATTGATCTTCCGTAATCAAGTTCGGCCCTTATATTAACAACGCTTCTAAATTCTAATGCTTAGAATATGTATAGGCGTTTCCCTTGGTAGCTTTACTTGGTCACCATTGGACTCCGTCCACTTCAACTACTCAAATCTAACATGTCTTGTAATTATTTCAGTAAAGGACTGAAAAAAATTATGAACTTTTTTCATTTAAGGGAATATCAGAGTTAATGCATTAAGACAGAATTGGTTGACTCGTACTTCTTCGTTTAATATTTTCTCTCTTGAAATCAAGTATGGCCTTTATATTAGGCCTCTCCTACATTCTCATGCTTTGACTATCCATATGTCTTCCAGGTGGTATTTAGCCACCATTGGACTCCACGCACTTCAACTAATCTAATGGTTTCGAAGCCTAGCATGCCTTAAAATCTTGTCGGTGAAGGATTTAAGAAAAGATGAGTCCTTTTCCCTTAAGGAAATATCCGGGTTGATAAATTAAAGAAGAATACGGTGGCATGTATCTTCCATATTAAGTACTGTGTCTCGAATAGTCAAGTCTGGCTTTTATATTAGGACTACATCTACATTCTCATACTTGGAGTATGTATATGCATTGTGGGTTTTACTTAGTCGTCATTGGACTCTGTTCACTTTAACTAATAAAGTGGTCTGAAAGTTCTCTCACAATTTTCAAACTATGCTGCAGTGCCTGCTTTCAATTTTATTTGAGGGAGGAAAGATAAAATGGGTTGATTTCTTCTGTTAAACATTTCATGTCTAATAATCAAGCGTAGCAGATTTCATCCAGCATTTATTCGGGGGTGGGGGGGGTTACAAAAGGATTTTTTGGGGGGGGGTTTGCACAAAAAGTTTTTAACGCATTAAAAAAAATTTATATTCATTTTTGTTATGTTTTAACGATTCGGACAAACGTCTCGGGGGGTCTTCAAACCCCCTTCCCTAGATATGGCATTGAAGGGTGGTCCTTCTATTCGAACCTATTTTAGATTCTTTAGCCTATAACTTGCATTCCAAGCAGGGTTTACTGAGTCGCCATTGGACTCTGCTGGGTTTTACTCCGCCCCCATCAACTAATCAAATTGTTTACAAATCTATAATCCATTGTAATTTTCAAATTAAAGGCACCATTTGCGCTAAATTTATCAACAATATCATTTCATTGATATCATCAGATCTGTGCCATTGTTGCTCTTTTATTTTTAAGTATACCTTTTTCGCAGAAGGACTTTATTAATATTACACGAAATAGACTTATATAGGCTATGTAAAAGGATACCTCTTTTGTTGTTAGCTCTTGAACTGACTTTGCTTCTGAGACTTGTTGCAAGAAGCTTGTTGCTGTAAGTTTGGTTTTTTAGACTTTCTAGAAAATATACCTTAAAAATAGAACCAGACTAAAAAGGCTAGATGTCCCCCATAAAAGCTCCTTGGATGTCAGGCTCTGGTTCCCTGAACAATTCGTTGAACAAATGGCATTTAATAGATATCCATTTTTCATATCAAATGCATAGTACACAAGCAAAGATTATATGTAATGCGAGGGTCAACTGGAATCGGCAATCTGAAATCATCCATCCATTCCCCTTTGAAACATCTTTCCTGACAGCTTGTAGGGTGTCAGGCTCTGGACTATTGATTTCTCTAGGGATATTGAATCATATCCTTAAGCTATTACCAGGGTTTCAGACGTGGCCCACAAGTCTCATTTGCGTAACACCCAAGTATTGCTCTTTTGGACCAGGGCGCTCGCGCAATGTAAATGCGCGTGCGTGTGCATGGTTGATATTAGGAACTGTACCAGAAGTGCCAAATTTCAGCAAAAAAGATCGTAAAATTCTGATTTTACTCTACAAAGAGTGTTTTTCATTGGCTGTCAGTGACACTGAAAAAGAGCATAAAATACCGCTTTTAGTTTCAATAACCTTACGGCAGTGGAAAAGGCATCTGATTAGCTGGAAATAATTTCATGCGATCAATTTTATCCAACCAAAGACCATTTCACTTACCTAATGGATCGAATTTGGCACTTTTGGTACAGTTCCTAATACATACGCATGTGCATACTTGCGCATTATTAAAATGACCGTGATACTTGTAGATCACGTTCGCTACCCTGATTACCCCGAAAATTCATAGTTATTCAAACTTGAAATTGTCCTTGAACAAGTTCTGGGGAAGGAAAGATGTTCTGAATGGATGGTATTTAGAAGTTATAATTCTTTTATAGGAAATGCATAGTACATATGAAATGTATAGTACTTGAGCAAAGTTTGTATATAATGAAAAGCTTAATTGGAATTGACAATCTGAAATCATCCATCTGTTTCCTTTTGAAACGTCTTCTATGACAGCTCCAAGGGTGTCAGCTGCAGGATCCCTGATGTCTCCTGAGATATTGAATCACATCTTTTAGCTAGTGTCTCTAAAACGGTTCTCCAAACTTGAAAATTTTCAGGAACGAGTTTCGAAAAAGAAAAGACGTGTTGAATGAATGGTGTTTATAATATATCTTTTTCTCATATCAAATGCATAATATTTGTCGAAGTATTATGTACAATAATCGATGGTCAATTGGAATTAAAAATTCGAAATCGTCCTCCATGACAGGTTCTAGGGTGTCAAGCATTAGATTCCCGATTTTTCAAGGATATCGAGTCAAGTTTTGAAGCTACTGTTTCTCGAAAACTCAGGCCAATATCTCGAAAGTTAACTCTAAAAAATTCAAGCCGACACGGGGTAGAGTTTATTTTTCTTGACGCTCCAAGGACAATTCGACATAATTACTCAGGAGCTTCTCAAGGTTACGATCAAAAACCAGCCCTGATTTTACCAGGGAGTTCTTTTCATCCTTCTTATAATTTTTTCGGCCTTTTTTTAAACAATTGGCATATCTGTTTTTGCTTGACAATAATGACCATCTTCTGACAGGTTGATCCAAACAAAACTATTATGTTAAACAGGAAGTTTATATTCTTGTGAAAGAACTCTAAAATGCTAAATTGCCAGTTGGCTGATTCTCAGTGTCAACGGAAGCTGGAAAAATCAAGCTTTTTTCATAGTTTACAGTAAAAATCAAGGATTTAAAGGTTGTACACAAAGTCATCTTTGAGTAATGAACTAATAAAAGCCTCCATTGTTGTCAAAATCATCGTTGTAACTGCCAACAATGTAGATGGGGACTTAAGAAATTGAAGATTTCCTCTATTTCTACCTATATATAAGTATAATCTGCCTATATAATTGTCGGTTACTTTCAAGCGCGTGATGTTACAATCGCGTGATGTTATACAATAGGTACATGAATCCGTGTGGGTATTTTTTGGGGGGAGACTTGTTCCTAAATGGTGACAAATTGTGCCCATAGTTTTGGCAATTCTAGTCCGATTGCTTTTCCTGTGATGGAAAAAAAAAACGGGGGAATTGACGAGAGGGATCAAGTTCGCAGTTTTTAGAAAACTTTTGTATGGAGGGGAGAGATAAGGACACTGGGTGTTGGGCTAGGGGGAAGGAGACAATTTTCTTTCTCCTTTCCACACAAAATAGTATACGCTACGCACGCGCGTAGGTAAGGCCTACCCTCCCTTGAGAAGAGTTTTTATTTACGTAACTGACGCTACGGTTATCCTGTTATCTGGCAAATTCTGCTGATTAGTCAATTATAAACAAAATGAACAGTTCGGCTGCAGTAATTCAAAGGCGTACTTGAGAATTTTTTGGAGGATAAAATTCTCATATCGTCTAACATATCAGATTATATGTTTTTTATATCTTATTTTATATTTTTTATGTCTTATTTGGTTCCTAAAATAATCAGAGGTTTTTTTTTGTAAGTGTCTCATTTCTTATTCTCTTGCTTTCAGAAATAGCTGCAAATTGAAATTTTTGATATGCATTTAGTTTTTGCCATGAAAATCCTACAAAACAAGCATCTTGTAATGACAATAATGAAGAAAATAATGATAATGAAGAAAACAACATATTTTTTGTCATCCCCGTTTTTCTGCTCCCATATGGAATTATGATGTAGTACATATTAATTCAATATTACATATTGAATTACCACTGTAGAGCTATGATCTTTTTGCCAAATTTGCCCTGTTTCAGCGTACAAATATACAAATAGGGGTGGTTGCCCTCCACAACCACCTGTCGAACCAAGGCAGTGGTAATAAGATGTTATGTTGCTTAGGGTATTCATACCCCCCCCCCCTTGAGACGCGGAAAGTTATATAAAAAATGCACTTATCCATGTGCAAAAATGACTTTACCTAAACGAATGATTTATTACGAGCCATACGAGGTTATAGAACTCATACTTCGTAGTTACAACGACCCCTTTGCCTGCATATGATCTAGAAAGACTATAAGCCAAAAGTAAATTTTAAAAGCACAACTTCCGGAAAAAATGCAAAGATATTAAAGGTTAATTTTAAAATATAGAACGGGCAGAAATAAAGCCATATAATGATTTAAACAGATTTAAACGGATAGGAACTAGTAAGAAGGAATTAAAGTAACCCACAGCGAGTAGGATATTAAAATGAATAATAACATCAACCATAAAGATAACACATACTACTACGAATCAATACATGAATCCCAAAACGAACAGAAATTAAAAACAATTATAAATTACCGCAATAATAGGGTTACCGCCCCTCTTTACCCTATGAAGGCTAACATTTGCGCTTTAATGAAAATGCTATTTATTCTGAATAGTGTAGTTTTGTTTGTCAAGAAACCAACAACTTAAAAAAAAATTGTGACAGTAACCAAGATCACAGGAAACAAATAAATAAATCATAAAATTAGACTTGTGACTTTCAATTTAATTTTACTGTTTTGAAAGGATTGTTTGTTTGTTTTTGTTTTGTCGTTTTTCCTTTTGATCCTATTTTACTATAGCTTATAAAAAATTGATGCCTAAATAGAACTTTTAAAATGACAATCAGTAATTTTTTTAAGCCATACATTTAGTTTGTAGAGACAATTTTATTGAATTGACGATTCAGAAAAAAATTTAATGATTGATTTAGTAAACATTCGAAAGGCATGGATTTAATTTTTTTTTTAATAATTATATTAGTTCCTGGAAGTCTCATCAAGAAATACGTCAAACTTAAAACGAACAGAAAATGTCACTTCTAATAGTACAGCTACCGCCCTCCCTACATGCTTTAAAGGCCAGAGTGTCATTTGCGCTTTACTGAAAACGGTATGTGTTTTAAAGTGTCCTGTAAGTATGCCTTGTAAATTACAAACCTATCGAATACCAAAACATTCTGAGCCCGTTATCAGGGATCACGAACTGTTACAGCCAAAACTTAGTTTTGAATTTGTTTTCCATATAGGGGTCCACTGGGCCAAGAAACTTATAAATGTGTTCTTCAAATCAGCTGGAAAGATGACATTGAAGAGTCCGTTTTTGAGTGTCTCGAATGTTTCAATCTCCTGTTGTGGAATGATAAAAAACGTTCAAAGTCAAGAAACTGGGCTGAACAAAAATACTAGTCCGAGCTTATCCGGAAAGCAGGTTTTTGGCCCTTTGTGGGGCGAACAAAGCTTTTTTAAATTTATTCTATGTATAAGGGTCCCCTTGACCCTTTAGCTCATGGATATTAGTTTTAAGCTTTTCAGAAAAAAATGTTTGCATTTTTGACGAACCGACATCTAAAAGGCAAGGAGGGCAATATCCCTACTCCTGTTTGTGGTAATTTCTGTTCGTTTTTGGTAATTTTTGACGAACCGATATCTAAAAGGCATAGAGGGCAATATCCCTATTCCTGTTTGTAGTAATATCTGTTTGTTTTTGGTTTAATCTATTTATTGACAGTGATATATGCTCACTTTATGACTGAATTATTTTTTGACTGTACTTCTGCTCGTCTTTGGCTTAATGTAGCTCTTCACTGTTCTTTGAAAAACTCCTTTTGTGGAAAAAGTGTTTTTTAATTAATTTTAGCTCCTTTTTAATTGATATTGTTTTATTTATTGGTTAATAAAAGAAATATGTGATAATTGTTCTTTAATAGATAAGGCCGTATCCAGAGCGGAGTAGGGGTTTTGACCCCCCCCCCCCTCACAATGTGTGTCCAACTTGTAAAAACACAACAAAAATGAATATAAACAAATTTTTAATCCGCTTTTTTATAGTTTTTTTTTGTAACCCCCCTCCCCCACGCGAAAAAAATTCTGGATATGTTCTTGACTGTAGAGCTTTGGATGAATGGTTACGGCACGCTATTAAAATAAATTGATAGAAAAATCTGGATAATCTTTGGGCTTCTATAAGGCAGAAGTCATTCTGCCCCCCCCCCCACATTGTGTTACAACCTTTAGCATGGATATCGATCATCCCTCTCATTATGCCCTGGAAGTTTCAACTCAACTCCCTTAGCTGTTCCTGAGATATCGCAGATATGTTCTTTTGACAACTGTGGATGCAAATAGTGTCTTTTGATTGGTTCAACACCCCGCTCCCCTCTCCGTCTCCTGAAAGTTCCAACTTAATACCCTTAGCCGCTCCAGAAATGTTGCAGATACGTCCTTTTTGACTATCAGGATGTACATAGGTTCTTTTGATTCAGTTCAACTTCCCCCTCAATATGCCCTGAAAGTTCTAACTTAATAAGCTTGCTCATCATACGCTAATTTGTTAACCTGGCAAGACGAAACAATCGCAAAGAAGAGACAAACGAGAATAATAAAAGTCTGTGAAAAAAAGAACGGACTTGGTCATATGCTCCCTGTAAGCTTGTCGTAAATAATTTCTGAGACCACACTGGCTAAATAAGACAAGACGAAAAAATCGCAAAGAAGAGAGAAATGACGATAATAACAGCCAGTGAAAAAAAAAATCATTGGTTGTGGTCTCAAAAATTGTTTACGGTAACCTGGCAAAACGTAGTGTCTTTGTTTTTACCTCGCTACTTACCCTACCGTGAATAGATTCGGAGATTTCAAAGCGGCTTATACCTCTAAACATTTAGGTTGACCGGAGACACATCCTCCCCCCAAAAAAAAGACACAATTTTAAGTCAGCGATTGATTGACTTTTAAACGGTCCAACATAAATTTACTATCCAGACCTAGTTTTCTTAGCACTGCCTAGATTAGGGACAAAATTCGCTCCGCAAGATTACATAACGTAACATGAAGTCTCGGCGCCAGTGTGAAAGGGGTTACGGCTTGGTGTGAATCAACCATTAGTCACAATTTACTTTGAAATTATTACCATGATTAAGTGATATTACATTTCCTTGTTTCTTCGTTCTTTTAATACGGAATGTTAAGTAGTAAGTTTTGGCTTGATAGAAGTCATTAGCAAAACTTAGTTCTCCCTTTTTTTTCTTTTTTTTTTACAATTCTAATCAGCGAGTCTGGTCTGTTAATTTCCTTTCTTAATGGCTTTAATCCTCTATGCTTTGTATCGTATTGGATTGAGTCCAGTTTAGTCTAGATTTATAGTTTTTTTTAAAATCAAGGTCTAATATACTTTTAGTTAGCTGTCATTTAGCAGAAGAGCGATAATTGTTTGAATTTAGCCATCTGTTGTTCAAATATATACAAGGTGTTATTGAAATGTATTTGTTAATTTTATTGAGATGGGTCAAAGGGAAAACACTTTCCAATTATTTTTTAGCAGTTAATCAGACGACTAAATGATTATAATCAAAAATTCAACTGTTTTCGTGCAAATTGAATATGAATGGGGGGGGGGGGTCAAAAAAGGTCATAATGTCTCCCTTTTTTCCCAAAAGTGATCGTATGGATCATGCAGTATCGGTCGTAAAATATCGTGAGACGATTCATTTGAGACTTTAATGCATTTCTTAAGTGACGAAAGATGTTGCGCCACAGCAAAGTGCCATTTTGTGCCAGAGACAACAATATTGGCTCAAATATAGCATGGGTGAAAACTCCGAGATAATAAATTAATTCAAAACCGTTGAAAAGCTATAGCCTTTTCAAAATTTCCTTCTCCCCCGCCTCCAAAAACCATTTTTTCCTCGAAATTTGTTATGATCCAAATCATAGTAGACCATGTCAAACATGTAGTTCGCAGAATTTTGGGAAACAGCTCATTTGAATGGACATCTCGGATTTTGAACCCTTCTTTATGTAACTAAAGAAAGGACGTCACAGCTGTATGATTTCCGCCATTTTGCGCTACAGCCGAGTGCCATATTTTGCCGTATTTTGCCATGATCTTTTGCCGTATTTTGGGTACTTGTCCAAATTTCGCCCCCTCCCCTTCGATCCAAAATTAAATGCCTTTGCTAAATTCAAAAGCGTGCCAATTTTGTCCGTTTGTTATTATTTTTTGTGCTTGTTTCTCATTACAGTTGCTTCATAATGCTAAATAAAGCAATTTGGAGGGGGCGAATCAGTGAACTGTTATATATAGCCTAGGATTATAATTGGCCTCAAATGGAGAGGGGCAGGGACACCACTGCAAAGGTTTTAATTGTCGTATTTGAAAAGACCATTGAATGGGGAATCGAATGATATGCATTTTTTTTCTATCAGATTTCTGTCCTACCTTTTTCTATCAGATAAGTACAGTCGACTCTTGATGACTCAAACCTCGATAACTTGATATCCTCGGTATCTCGAATTATTCTCAATCCCCTTGAAAAAACCTGTCTAGTTGAAGAAAAATCCATGCATAACTCGAAAAAAAACTGGTTATATTTTACCTCTTTAAGTCCAAGTGCTTCGAAAATTACCTCTATAACTCGAAATTCAGTATATAAGTCGCAATTAAGTCGTCATTTATTAAGCCAAAGTTTACCTCTCTATCTCAGCGTTTTTTCAACGGATCTCTGGTAGTCGAAACCCCTGCACGCAGGTTGCAACTTGTAAACTTGGATATCTATTAATTTTGTTTAACACCTTTTTGCATCAGATTCTGTTGATGTTCATGTGTCTATTTCCTAGCAAACTAAAATTTTTATTGGCTTTTGAAAGTCAAGCTTTGGTATGTCAAGTCTATAACAAAATTATTCTTAACTTTGTAGTGGATGTAGAGATTGAATTTAAATAGCGACGAAGACCACACTGCCTTTCCATCATAAAAACAATAAGTAGAACAACAGGGAAATTTTTATACAAGACAGTGGAACGCAACTTTAAATGAATATTTCGACCCTATATCCAAGGAGTCCTGGTTGAACTTCCTTGAAGTAATGATATTAGGGCTGTTTTTAAAAGATAAAAAAAAACTCTTTTCAGTTTTAATGATTGAATTTAATGTAAGTTTCTTTTATATTGTTTTTTATTCTCTTCGTTTGTTTTGCTGAGGACGGCCCTTGGATATAGGGTCGAAATATTCATTTAAAATTGCGTTCCACTGTCTTGTATAAAAAATTTCCCTGGTATTTTACTTATTGTTTAAGAATGAATTTAGCCATTTTGTACCTCTGTGAATCGAATTTTCATTTGGCTTACCTCTATAAAATGATACCTTTATAAGTCGAATTTTATGTAAAATGACCTCTATAACTCGAACTATGCATAAGTCGAACTATACGTAACTCGAAGAAAAATCCTGGTCCCGTGAGTTTCGAGTTAGCGAGAGTCTACTGTAACACAAACCCTTTTTTGATAGTTAGACCTTCCTCCCCTCAAGACGTTTGACCCGTCCCAAAATGACAAATTACAATCTTTTTCATTTCAATATAAATTGAACTTGCGATTGTTTCTAATTTTATAAGACGTACACAGTCGCGTTTTCAGGTTCAGCGGGTTCGAACACGGGTTGTTCTCGTCTAGTTTCAAGTTTCTAGTTTTTCTTCTAGTTTCGTCTAGTTTTAGCGGGTTCGAAGTTTCAACCCCGTGTTTGATGCACTAGATGCACTGATGCACAACGCTTGTTGCACTAGACGAGAACAACCCGTGTTCGAACCCGCTGAGCCTGAAAACACGGCTCATGATTTTGTAAATTTTCATTTAACCCATTCAAACAATCATATTCAACTTTCAGTGTCTTTTTTTAAATAGCCTAGGGCTATATTTGGCCTTATATGGAGGGGCCTCGGACACAATTGCGGAGGCGGTAATTATCATATTTATTTTTAAAATTTTAAAATTTTGATTGGTAGACCCTCCTCTAGTCAAGGAGTTTGACCCTCCCAGAATGACCATCTACGAATGCTACTGTTTCCATCTCTTGTATGAAGCTTAAGTTAGCGTCGGAAGTTAAATCAAGTCAACTGTAAATTTTTTTGTCAAAAAGCTAAATGAATTACCCAATAAAACAATGTTTTAGCATTTTGCGAAAATCAGAAAAGTTAATTGCTAGCTATTTTCCTGTTTTAACTAGTCGTTGCACCCGTGTCCAAAGGCGCATAAAAAACACCTTTTTCTTCTCGGATGGCTACGCTTTGAGGTAACCCACTTGTTTTGTCATTAAACACGTGGAATTTATGGTCATTTATCAAAATAATTCTATGCAAGGCTTTCTCTAGGTTAACATAATAATCAAGAACGTATCCAGGATTTTTTTCCGGGGGGGGGGGGTACAAATAAAACTTCTAAAAAACGCATCAAAAATTTATTTACATCCATTTTTGCTACGATTTTACGAGTCAAACAAACATTTCGGGGGATAAATTTTTCTCAGTTCATATTATTGACTCACGAATAAAGTAAACATACAACTCGATGCCTTATTTTATGCTCTTTCCAAATATAATAATCATTTTTGTCGGAAATGAATTTTACCCCCACCCCTATGTATACCAATTCAGAGTATATATTTGTACATTAGGGGAGGCGGGGGTAAATTTCATTTCTGATGTAAATGAGAGGTAGGTTTAGACTTTACCCCCCCCCCCCCCTAATGTGAAAATATACACCCTGAATTGGTATACATAGGGGTGGGAGTAAAATTTATTTCCGACAAAAATGATTATTATATTTGGAAAGAGCATAAAAATATGCATCGAGTGGTATGTTTACTTTATTCGTAAGTCAATAATGTGAACTGCGAAAAATTTACCCATTTGGGGTTGGTCAACCCCCTGGACACGGCCTTGATAGTAATTTCATTCATCATTTGGTGCAAGTTTAGTTCGTTAGAAAAACCGCCTCAAATTCGCAAAAAGGATATATGTCCACCCCTGCCTTCCTAGAACTTTCTGTCCCTTGAAGCTCCCAAATATTTCAACTCTTTTTTTTATAAATTATCTCACCCTAATCTCAGTGGTATGTTTTTCTTTTACCTCCCAGTGGACTATTTAGCAAATCCAAAGAGAAAAAGAGAGGTTACTCTCCTTTACTATTTCTGTACCATACTTACTCCTATACGATCATCTTCATATACTATATCCAACTAAATCCAAGCAAAGCTTTCCTTAAGCTAAATTATTATTATTATTATAAATAAATTAATTATTAGTTAAGTATATTATTAGTTTAGTATATTAAATTATATTATTATTAGTTATATTATTTATATTAAACTTATATTATTAAATTTATTATTAATTTATTATATTATTATTTTTAATATAATAAAAAATATTATTATTATTATTAAATTATATTATTATATTATATTATTAGTTTAGTATAT
Source organism: Artemia sp. Qi Xiang Cuo (assembly GCF_049724085.1). NCBI lineage: Eukaryota > Metazoa > Arthropoda > Branchiopoda > Anostraca > Artemiidae > Artemia > Artemia sp. Qi Xiang Cuo. Next base: position 7,142,501 of record NC_142811.1, read on the forward strand.
TAAATTATTAGTACAAATAAAATAATTTATATTTATCGTCCGAGATATTAGGGACCTGGTTTCGTATTGAAGCAAAACCACTGAAATTAGAAATAAAGTGTTTGATAAAAAAAAAGCTGACCTCGGGATGTTGATTGTTCTTGCTCCTGACGTAATCTAGGAATGGAGAGTGTGGCACACATTCTAGCTTTTCGCCAGCAGCTTTCTCCTTAAAAAGTAATTTTTCTATTGGTGATAGCCATGAGTTCCCTGGGATCCTGCAGACGACTTTAAAAAGAATAATCTTTCAAATTTGTAAAAATGCTAATGAGGTGATAAAGAAAGGGGAGTAATTTAAGTTTTTTGGTGATTTTGTTTATGGGGGAGGAGAGACTTTTTTCGCGTATCGATATTATATTATGTGTGGCATAAAATACTGTGTTGTATGGCCTTATTTTGCTTGCAGTAAAAATATCCCCACAAATGTTCTTTTAGCAACGAACTATATGGGGGCCTCTCCCCCCTCCCTCACTCACCTTTTACCTTATAGTTATTAATTTTAATGCCCATTTTGCAAATTTGGAGGTTTTTTACTTATGTTTTTTAGTCACTAACTAACTTATGTTTTTTTTTTGTTTTTTTTTATCCCCTTGTTAAATTTACGAGTTTTCGTTATTTTGGCATTTTTGCTGACTTGACATTGGCCTTCAAATTTTATGAGTTTAATTTGTTTTTGTTTTTAACATTTTTACGTATTTGAGATTGACCCTTTTATAATTTCCTGTCGTTGTTTGATTGTTTGTTTTTGTTGTTCTTTTTTCGCTTTATTTTACGCTAAAATGCGAATTCGGCCTTTTTGGGCTTGTGATAGCCGTTTTTCAGCAATAAATCTTATCTTATATCATTAAGTTTAATAGTAATAACAGTTACCATTTTTGAATCAGCTTCGATTGGTGACTATGCCTCACTGCACAGTTGTTTAGCGCATTTAAAATTTTTGGTTACTGTTTGCTACGGTTTGTTCTTTACTAATAATTAATTTGAACAACTTTTTCCACAAAAAAAGTTTTTAAAAGAAAAGTAAAGAGCTCCATTAAGCAAAAATGAGCAGAAGTAAAGTAAAATAATATTCCAAGCGTAAAACTACCACAAATCACTATCAATAAATAAATGAAATTAAAAACAAACAGAAATTACAATAAATAGCCGAGTCAAACTAAAAACGATCAAAACGAACTAAAAACAGCCCCCTCCGAAGTTTATGCCGCCACCCTTTTTTTTAATAAAACCTTATATGCCCTCAGGGCATAATTTACAACCCTTGCCCTGAGGGCTGTGGGGGGTGTTGTTATCCTCAAAGACATAATTTCCGGACGTTTGAACAACGCTGAACAACATGGCTATCTCAAAATTTTGATTGGATGTGTTTTGGGAAATGAAGGACGTGGGGGGGGGGGTTGCCTTCCAATCACTTTCGACTAGTAAGGAGGGCTCTAGCCCTTTCAATGTCAAATCGAATGAGTCCTTTTCGAAGTTTCTACGAGAACCTCTTCTATGCGAAGTTCCCTGGTCTAAAAAAATAAACAAAACATTGTGCCCACATCGCTCTTTACATAGGCAGCGCTATTGCGCTGCCTATGATTTCATTCATTATTTGATGCAAGTTTCACTGAAAAACAGTAGCACAAAGTAACTTCCATCCCATCCTGTTTAAAGCTGCAAAAAATGTGATTTTCCTCGCTATTCAAGATGAGGAGATGGGGACAAAACTTTGATTCAGTGTTTGGATAATGGCGATTACAATGATGTACTTTTCATTTTGATTTGGGCCAATTTCAGAGCTCTAGTGTTCACTCTCGTAGATGATTTTTACTTGTCGTGTGTCCAAGTTTTAGTTAGCTAGATATAGGAAGGGGTTAGATATGTGAGGTAAGGGCTAGATATTTGGCTTGAGGGCTAGATGTATGAGAGCTTTCATAACATGTTATGTCTGATATGATTTACCTGAGTATGAAATGATTGTAATATGTCATTATAAAAAAAAAGCTGGTTTATAAGAGAATTACGATCAGGGCCGTGTCCAGGATTTCTTTTCGGGGGGCGGGGGGTGGAGTGGTCTACAAATGAATTTTTTCGGGGGGTTTAAAACTGAACCAACGCATACAAAATTTGTTTATATTCATTTGTTACGTTTTTATGAGTCGAATAAAGATATCGGGGGGGGGGTTCAAACCGCCCTAACCCCCTCCTGGATACGGCTTTGATTACGAGGGTAAGGCGATGTGTTTTCGGGATAGTAAAGAAACTACATCTTTTAAATTTAAAGCATTTCCTTTAAAATAGCAGGAATGCCAAAGAGGGGGGGGTATGTAGGCTATTGCAGCCTTTATTTTGAAAGATACAGTTTTTGGGTAGTTTCACTGAAAAAAAATAGTTCCACTTGCTTTTGGAAAATGCTTTTTTTTCATTAAAAATGGTAAATTCCCCCCTATACATTTTTGTGAATTGGTAATCACTAGAAACAGCAGGAACATTCATCTGAACCGAATAAAACAGTAAAGTTGTGCCCTCCTCAATGCCTTGCTCTTTACGCTAAAGTTTTTATTGTTTAAAAAAGAGTTGTGAGTAGAATGGCCCCTATTGACACGAGCGGGAGTCCATATATGGGCATAGCCTCCCTGGGGAGAACACGTGGTTAATGGGGTCAATGACCTAAATTTCCAAGGTCGATGTTGTTGTTGTTGTAAGTGCACGCTCTCAGCGAATGTCAAGGTCGATGTTGTTGTTGTTGTAAGTGCACGCTCTCAGCAAATGTTATGCCGTCCAGGAATTTGGAACACCTGTGCTGTCGACCTCAATTCACCTATCGTGAATCAATAATTCCCCTTAGAAACAACAAATTAATTCCCCTTTCTTGACAGATCAATCAACCAATGACATCATCTGTCAGACTTTAAAAATTTTCGTATAGAAACGATTCTCCAGGAATAGATCCAAGTCATTAATGTCTTTGCCTCGGAAACAACTCTTTTGGTCGAACTCCAAAGGATATTAATAACCAAAGGCCATGGAAACAATTCTACAAGAAACATCTTAGCGATGAATTGTTTTAGCGCGGGAATCAGGTTTCTTATTAATTTGAAATGCATTAGCGCAGAGATGCCAAAACAAAAGGAACACGCTGAATTACGTTTAGGGATTATTTGGGCGAAACTGTTTTAGACAGGTTATGGAATTATTTCGGCGAAACAGTTAGAGACATTTTAAAAGATGATTTTTGAAGAGATTTTGGAAGAGGATTTGAGGGTGAAACTCTGTGGTCGTTATAATACACAAGTTTCATTTGAACAGTGTTGTGAGGTCCTCTACCACAACCCCAAAGGCTTCCGATCCCCCTACCCAAACCCCGAAGGAAGCCCCCGGTCCTCAAAGGTCCCCCAAGCTCCCAAAGAGCCCCAGCCCCCCAAACGCCCTCCTCAGACCCCCCCCCCCCCTTGGCCCCAAAGGGCCCCTCCCCTCCCTCCTCCTCCCCTCCCCCTCCCCTCCTCCCCTCCCCTCCTCCTCCTCCCCTCCTTCTCCTCCCTCCTCCTCCTCCTCCCACCTCCTCCTCCCCTCCCCTCCTCCCCTCCCCCATTTTTTATACTTTTTTTGTGCATTGAGACACAGAACGACCCCCTCCCCCCGGCCCCTCCCCCTCCAAAGGTCTGATTTTTCAAAGTTCATTTTGAATTTCTTTCGTTGAAATGAAAGAGTTGGAATATTTCAGTAGTTTTTGGTTGTGGTTTACCTTTTCACAGTTAAATTTTCATTATTCTTAAAAGTTCATTTTTATTTTATTTATTTGAAATTAAAGATTTAGAATATTTTAGTGGTGTTTGGTTTACCTTGACACACTTACATTTTCTTGATTTTTCAAAGTTAATCTTGAATTTCTTTCATTGAAATGCAAGAGTAGGAATATTTCAGTATTGTTTGGTTGTGGTTTACCTTGTCACAGTTACATTATAATTATTTTTAAAATTTAATTTTGAATATCATTTGTTGAAATGCAAGAGTTGGAATATTTCAATAGTGTTTTGTTGTGGTTTACCATGTCACAGTAACATTCTCTTGATTTTTCAAAGATCATTTTTAATTTCTATCGTTTAAATGCAAGAGATGGAATATTTCAGTATTGTTTCGTTGTGGTTTACCTTGTCACAGTTACATTTTCTTGATTTTTCAAAGATCATTTTGAATTTCTTTCATTGAAATGCAAGAGTTGGAATATTTCACTAGTGTTTGTTTGTGGTTTACCTTGTCACAGTTACATTTTCCTGATTTTTCAAAGTTCAATTCGAATTTCTTACATTGAAATGCAAGAGTTGGAATATTTCAATTGTGTTTCGGTGTGGTTTACCTTGTCACACTTATATTTTCTCTAATTTTAAAAGTTTATTTTGAATTTCTTTCTTTGAAATGCAAGAGTTGCAATATTTCAGTAGTGTTTGGTTATGGTTTACCTCTTCACAGTTAAATACCATTGAATTTTCAAAGTTCATTTTGAATTTCTTTCGTTGAAATGCAAGAGTTAGAATATTTCAGTAGTGTTCTTTTGTTGTTTACCATCTCACAATTACAGTTCCTTAATTTTTTAAAGTTCATTTTGAATTTCTTTCGTTGAAATGCAAGAGTTGGAATATTTCAGTAGTGTTTGGTTGTGGTTTACCTTGTCACAGTTACAATCTATCGATTTTTCAAAGTTCATTTCGAATTTCTTTCATTGAAATGCAAGAGTTGGAATATTTCAGTAGTGTTTGGTTGTGGTTTACCTTGTCTTAGTTACATTTTGTTTATTTTTCAAAAGTTCATTTCGAATTTCTTTCGTTGAAATGCAAGAGTTGGAATATTTCAGTAGTGTTTGGTTGTGGTTTACCTTGTCGCAGTTACATTTTCTTGATTTTTCAAAGTTCATTTTTGAATTTCTTTCATTGAAATGCATGAGTTGGAATATTTTAGTAGTGTTTGGTTTACCTTGTCACAGTGACATTTTCTTGATTTTTCAAAGTTCATTTTGAATTTCTTTCGTTGAAATGAAAGAGTTGGAATATTTTAGTAGTGTTTGGTTTACCTTGTCACTGTTACATTTTCTTGATTTTTCAAAGTTCATTTTGAATTTCTTTTGTTGAAATGCAAGAGTTGGAAAATTTCAGTAGTGTGTTGTTGTGGTTTACCTTGTCACATTTACATTTTCTTTATTTTTCAAAGTTCATTTTGAATTTCTTCCGTTGAAATTCAAGAGATGGAATCTTTCAGTAGTGTTTGGTTGTGGTTTACCTTGTCACAGTTACATCTTCTTGATTTTTCAATGTTTATTTTGAATTTCTTTCGTTGAAAAGCAGGAGTTGGAATAGTTCAGTAGTGTTTGGTTATTGTTTACCTTGTCACATTTACATTTTCTTGATTTTTCAAAGTTAATTTCGAATTTCTTTCTTTGAAATGCATGAGTTTGAATATTTCACTATTGTTTGTTTGTGGTTTACATTGTCACAGTTACATTTTAATGATTTTTCAAAGTTCAATTCGAATTTCTTACATTGAAATGCAAGAGTTTGAATATTTCAGTTGTGTTTCGATATGGTTTACCTTGTCACAGTTACATTTTCTTGATTTTTAAAAGTTCCGTTTGAATTTCTTTCATTGAAATGCAAGAGTTGGAATATTTAAGTAGCGTTTCGATATGGTTTACCTTGTCACAGTTACATTAACTTGATTTTTCAAAGTTCATTTTGAATTTCTTTCTTTGAAATGCAAGAGCTGGAATATTTCAGTAGTGTGTTGTTGTAGTTTACCCTGTCACAGTTACATCTTCTTGATTTTTCAAAGTTCATTTGAATTTCATTCATTGAAATGTAAGAGATGGAATATTTCAGTAGTGTGTGGTTGTGGTTTACCTTGTCACAGTTACATATTCTAGATTTTCAAAGTTTATTTCGAATTTCTTTCTCTGAAATGCAAGAGTTGGACTATTTAAATAGTATTTGGTTGTGGTTTACCGTGTCACAGTTACATTTTCTTGATTTTTCAAAGTTCATTTCGAATTTCTTTCATTGAAATGCAAGAGTTGGAATATTTCAGTAGTGTTTGGTTGTGGTTTACCCTGTCAGAGTTACATTTTCTTGATTTTTCAAAGTTCATTTTGAATTTATTTCGTTGAAATGCAAGAGTTGGAATATTTCAGTAGTGTGTTGTTGTAGTTTACCCTGTCTCAGTTACATTACCTTGATTTTTCAAAGTTCATGTTGAATTTATTTCGTTGAAATGCAAGAGTTGGAATATTTCAGTAGTGCTTCGTTATAGTTTACACTGTCACAGTTACATTCCCTTGATTTTTCATAGTTCATTTTGAATTTCTTACATTTAAATGTAAGAGTTGCAATATTTCAGTAATGTTTGGTTGTGGTTTACCTTGTCACAGTTACATTCTCTTGATTTTTCAAAGTTTATCTTCGATTTCTGTCTTTTAAATGAAATAGTAGTAATATTTCAGTAGGGTTTGGTTGTGGTTTTCCTTGTCACAGTTACATTTTCTTGATTTTTCAAAGTTTATTTTGAATTTCTTCCATTGAAATTCGTGAGTTGGAATATTTTAGTTGTATTTCGTTGTGGTTTACTTTTTCACAATTACATTCTCTTGATTTTTGATAGTTCATTTTTAATTTCTGTCGGTGAAATAGATGAGTTGGAATATTTCTGTAGTGTTTGGTTATGGTTTAACTTGTTACAGTTACATTGTCTTAATTTTTCAAAGTTCATTTAGAATTTCTTAAGTTGAAATGCAAGAGTTGGAATATTTCAAAAGAGTTCGGTTATGGTTTACCGTGTAAAAGTTACATTTTCCTGATTTTTCAAAGTTCATTTCTGATTTTTTACTTTGAAATGCAAGAGTTGGAATATTTCAGTAGTGTTTGGTTGTGGTTCACTTGTCAGAGGTACATTTTCTTGATTTTTCAAAGTTTATTTGAATTTCTTTAATTGAAATTCAAAAGTTGTAATATTTAAGTTGTGTTTGATTGAGGTTTAACAAGTCAGAGGAAAATTCTAATTATTTGTCAAATTTCATTTTGATTTTCTTTCATTGAAATGCAAGGGTTTTACTATATTTGTAGTGTTTGGTTGTGGTTGAATGTGTGACAGTTCCAATTTCTTTATTTTTTATAGGTCATTTCTAATTTCTTTCTTTTAAAATCAAGAGAAGGAAGATTTAAGTAGTATTTGGTTGTGGTTTACATTATCGCAGTTACACTTTCCTTATTTTTCAATGTTCTTTTTGAATTTAATTTGTTTAATTGCAAGAGTTAGAATATTCCAGTTGTATTTGGTTATGGTTTACCATGTCACAGTTAAATTTTCTTGATTTTTCAAATTTCATTCCGAATTTCTTTTGTTGAAATACAAGAGTTGGAATATTTAAATAGCGTTTGAATTATGTTCACATTGTCATGGTTAAATTTTACTGAATTTTCAATGTTCCTTTGTAATTTTTTTCTTCGAAATGAAAGATTTGAACTATTTCAGTAGTGTATGGTTATGGTTTAACTTGCCAAAGTTATATTTTCTGGATTTTTAAAAGTTGATTTTGAATTTCTTTCATTTAAATTAAAGAGCTGTCATATTTAAGTTGTGTTTGTTTGTTGTGTATCTTGTCAGAGTTACACTCTCTTTATTTATCAAAATTCATTTTGAATTTATTTCTATGAAATGCTAGAGTTTGAATATTTAAGTATTGTTTGGTTGTGGTTCACCTTGTCACAGTTACATTTTCATGATTTTTCAAAGTTCATTTTGAACTTTTGTTGTTGTAATAAAAGAGTTGGACTATTTCAGTAGTGTTTGGTTGTTGTTTACCCTGTCAGGGTTACATTTTCGTAATTTCTAAAAGTTCATTTTGAAATTATCTCGTTGAAAAGCAAGAGTTGAAATATTTCAGTAGTGTCTCGTTGTGGTTTACCTTGTCACACTTACATTTTCTTGATTTTTCAAAGTTAATTTTCAATTTAATTCGTTGAAATACAAGAGTTGGAATATTTCAGTAGTATTTGGTGGTTGTATACCTCGTCATTGTTAAATTTTCTTGATTTTTAAAATTTCATATTGAATTTTTTTTCTTCGAAATGCAAGACTTGGGATATTTCAGTAGCGTTTGGTAGCGGTTTAACTTGTCACACTTACATTTTATATATTTTTCATATTTAATTTTGAATTTCTTTCTTTGAAATGCAAGAGTTGGAATATTTCAGTAGTGTTTGGTTGTGGTTTACCGTGTCACAGTTACATTTTCTTGATTATCCATAGTTCAACTATAATTTCTTTAGCTGAAAAGAAAGAGATGGACTATTTCAGTAGTTTTTGGTTATAATTTACCTTGTCACATTTACACTTCCATAATTTTTCAGAGTTCATTTTGAGTTTATTTCATTTAATTTAAAAAGTTGTACTATTTTAATAGTGTTTTTTTGTTGTATCCATTGTAAAACGCTCATTTTATTGATTTTCTATGTTACTTTTGACTATTTTTAATTGAAAAGAAATAATTTGTCTATTTCAGTTGTTTACGTTTGTTGTGTAACGTGCCGAAGTTAAAGTTAATATATTTTTAAAAGTCACTTTTGAATTTAATATGCTTCCATGCAAGATGTTGAATATTTCAGTAGTTTTATGTTGTAGTTTTACTTTTCCCAGTTATAGTAACTTCTTTTTCAAAAGTCCATCTTGAATTTCTATAGTGGCAATGCAAGAGTTTGAATATCTCAGTTGTGTTTCGCTGTTGTTGACCTTGTCACAGCTACATTTTCGTTATTTTTCAAAGCTCAGTTTGAATTTATTTCGTTGCAATGCAAGAGTTGGAATATTTAAGTAGTATTTCTTTGTGTTTTACCTTGTCACAGTTTCAATTTCATAATCTTTAGTAGTTCATTTTGAATTTCTTACATTGAAATGCAAGATTTGGAATATTTCAGTAGTGTGCGGTTATGGTTTACCATGTCACAGTTACATTATCTTTATTTTTCAAAGATCATTTTGAATTCTTTAGTTGAAATGCAAGATTTTGAATACTTCAGAAATGTTTGGTTGTGGATTACAATATTAAACTTACATTTTCTTGATTTTTACAAGTTCATTTTGAATTAGTTTCGTTGAAATTAAAAAGTTGGAACATTTAAGTATTTCTTGTGTATGGTTCACAGGTTCAGATTAACATTATATTTATTTTTCAATTTTCTTTGTAAATTTATTTCTTTGAGAAGGAAGAGTTGAAATATTTACGTAGAGTTGGGTTGTTGTTTTCATTGTCACAGTTACTTTTTCTTGATTTTTCAAAGTTCATTTTAATTTATTTCGTTGAAATGCAAGAGTTGGAATATTTCAGTAGTGTTT